>NW_018408547.1:31879-89532 GCF_002113885.1 Mizuhopecten yessoensis
CATAACGATACTGTCACAGATATAACACAACAGGCATAACGATACTGTCACAGATATCGACGTAATTGCAGATATTCACTTCATCATACACAACATGCAGGGTCATATCACGTCTAGTAAAGTGTTAATGTGTGACGTTTCGAGGTCTAGTACGATATTTATGTATCGTCGTCATCAGATAAATGACTAGTAAAGTGTACCAACACCAAGATGTTAAATATATTTCTCCCACAACCACTATAGGTTTCCTCACTCCTGACTCATTGGATAAACCTGCTAAGAGTTGGTAAACATTCTTTGTTGACCACTAGTGGGTAACACCCTGGACGTGATTTCATTGATCAGTCTATTACTGACGTCACGTAACAATGTTTTGCGACGTCATCTTCCATTGTTACGTCATGATTCACGGCAATTGTTTCCCCCCATTGGAACCTGACAAAGTGTATTTTCAAGGGAAACATATGACTTTCCAGATAAAATAGGAATGTTATGAGAGAAAGAGGTCCCCAAACTCGTGATAGTAGGTTATCATGTTTATCTAACACTCGTTAGTCAATTTTCAAATTGTAAAAGACACTCGGTAAACTTCATGCCTTTATACAATGTGAAAATTAACTAACTCGAGTTAGACAAACATGATAACCAACCAATACTCGTTGGGGAACCTCCATATCCTGTACAAGACAATGCAATCGCCGTCGATGTGGCTACGTTGTAAGAGTACGAACGCTTAGTGGTTATTAATGTATCAAATGACAGTCAATCGACGATTTCGTTCAGTAATGTTTTTTAAATGTTTGGCCAATAAGTTCATCATTTCGATTCAGAACTGGAAGGCTGAGGGGTATCCAAATGGCTTCCTTTATCTGCCAACTTAATAGGTTGTTCTGTTTGTCGAATTTCACGATTTTGCTGTGTGCCATATGTGTTGCCGATTTATTGATCTGGGACTCCAGCTGTTCGGATCGGTAAATTTCTATCATTTTGGATGTCCGTATCTCTCCAGTGTTCAACAAGGCGGGTCCTAAATTGTCCACTATTTTCTGCGGTATAAATTTGAACATATATTCTGCAAAAGTTTCCTTGGGCGTGATTTCCCTATGGTGTACCAGGATATTTTCAAACGTATTGTATTCAGATAATCCTTACGGGATGACCACTTGAAATGTTATTTTGTTCTTCTCCTTAATTGACATTTTCTTGTTGTTTCTTTTATTTTGGACATGCATTTCGTACCCTTCTCTTTATCTATTACAGAACTTCACATGTTCCTACCTCCCCGTTATTGTGATCCGTCTGTTGTAGTTTGTCCTGTTGTTCTCTGACAATCGTTTCGCATCTATTGGGATGCGTACCACGCCCAACCTCTCTTGCAAATGATGGTGAGGTTTAAAGTTTTAAAGACTTTGGGCGGTTGATTTCTTCTTTACTTGTAAATTTATTGCTGTTTGGTATCTACGCTGTTGATAATGACAATCGAATCCCTATGTGACCCTTTCTAGATGATCTCTAACATACATGTCATTTCCATAAGCCTGGCCTGCTCTCTAAGAAGGCGGTAGCTATTTGGATTATGGTCATGACCATATTCATGACATAGTGTTTCGATTTACCAACTAGCTGTCCCAGAATGTCTGCTATAGACCAGGAAATATTGTAAACAGTGGTGGAGCATTTTTTTCCACAGTTATACGTCTCAGTGACTTCCCTTTTGTGTTGATGTTGATTACAGTACTCTGCTGTGCGGGTGTTCGTTGCAGTTAGATACAGGTATTTGTATGGAGATACAGTAACCTTACTCTCTTGTTTCATTTTGGACATGATGGCTATGAGATGAGGTGTCTTTTAAACTTTTGCGTTGGATTGGTCTGAAGCTGTTCATATGCTTTGTTGTCTTGGAGCATAATCACGACCTAGCTATCATAATCGTCGATACCCGCGGCGACTTGCATTGCCCTTATCAACTGGTAATATTACTTCATTCGTATAGTTAGTGTTGAAAAGTTGATTATTAAGCAGGTAGCAAATTTACATAAATATGACGACACTTGTTTTTGTTTCCTTTTCTGTTCTATAAAACATGTACTTCGACGTATTGTTAAACAAAATTTGAATAAAATAAAGTTTAAACCAACTGGTAATAGTATAAATATATTTGTCTCTGCCTGACGTTTTGAAGTGTCGCCGTTCTTTCATGTCTTAATGCTTATTTGGGTTTCGATTTGGTACATTTAAAAAAAAAACACTACGAGTTGGTCAGCCTTAGCAGGATTCAGTTTTCTACTCGGGTGTTTTGTGTCTACAGTGTAATCATCAAATGGAAATTTGTTTGGAGTAACGTTTTATTGTACTGCTGAGCTCCTTTTTTTGAGATGGTCTTAACCCTCATATTCGGCACTGTATCATTCAAAGGTTCATTTGTGTTGGTGTTCGTTATTGTTGTTTTCTCTGTCAGACGGTTTGATTCAATCAAGTAGCGCTGTTCCCTCATACAATTCATGTGCGTGTTCCTATCTCCTGCAGTGCAACTCGATAATCGCTCGGTCAGTTTAGCGTTAAGTACCGTTACAGTCATCCTCTCTAGCCAAGGGCTGCACGATCCCGTACGCTCCGCTCTACCTTCTCGTCACCCTTATACTATTTAACAATAAAGAGTATGCAGATCGAATCGTACCGGATCGTAACCATTGGCTAGCGAAGATGCGTACCTTACGTTGGTATTGATTTAACTGTTTATGACACGTCTATCTCTCACAAGATCTGTCTGTGTTTTGCCGATGATATTCATAGCATTCTTTAGTCTATGAACACGTGAACTCTTGCACAACTATGACTGGGTATAAATCAAAGGATAACCGAATCGATTCGGCGCGTTGATTGTCGTTGGTTACATTCAATACACCTCAGTGTATATATTCCTTAACGGCTATTTTTCTGATGAAGTTGACGGAGTACATATCGTACTAGTCACCGAAACGCCACACATAAACATTTTAGTTGTTGTGCGATATGAATCTATGTACAATTCACTTTACAAACAAGGAGAAACTGTCATGCATAGCTTGACAAAGAGACCTGTCGTTCTTTAACTCATTACGACACTCTCATGATCACGTCTTTTGTGTATTAAGCAAAACTCTGACACACACATCTTTCCAACTGTTAACCTTATTGAAGATATATCATATGTTTAGTTCAATTATTATCTTTGTGTATGCAGCAAAGATGTTCCAAGGCAGCCATTTTTGTAATCCCGTTTCATGTACATCTGGCCAGAGAATCTGTCGGTTTGAATGCAGTTACTAGAAAGTTCAGAAGTACATACTTATCAATAATAAAAGTGACGTCATCACACTGCTATACGGAGCGTTTGGTATCTGTGTGAATATGAATAAAATTAGTTTTATCACGAACATGAACTTCTAGAATGGCAAAAGGAGAATTGAGGTTACTTTGTTTTTTATTTAATACCATATATATTTGCACGCTTGAAAAATATTGGTACAGTTGTATATTTTGCCGTACACTTGTATGGTCTTCTGCCTATCCATTGTAATTCTAGGCGCTGTCAAAGTGTTTGTGATATATGCTGGGTCGAACCAAAGTTCCGTTGACCTTTGGCATGGACGTGGCTACTGGTCGCCGCCATCTTACCGCAATCCTCTCATTGGCTGTTGGGAAAGACTTGGTGTTCAAAATGTAGGATATTTTTTTACTCAAAAATTCATGTCTCCATAAGCAAACACGTCAAACTAGACATGGCTTTTAAAGTGATTTTGACTTGATATCATTCTACATGTAATTAATTAATGTTTAACCTATGTGTGGACGTCTAATCTCACAGAAGTATTTTTCTGTTTTTGTAATCGTCTGATTTTGAAGATGCGAGTATGTGTAAAATTCTGTCTTGCAGTTATCCTTTTAAGTTAACTCTCATCTGCGATTCTACAGATGTATTTCTCNTTTTGACTTGATATCATTCTACATGTAATTAATTAATGTTTAACCTTTGTGTGAACGTCTAATCTCACAGAAGTATTTTTTTGTTTTTGTAATCGTCTGATCTTGAAGATGCGAGTATGTGTAAAATTCTGTCTTGCAGTTATCCTTTTAAGTTAACTCTCATCTGCGACCAAGATAATTTTTGTAATAATCCGATTCTACAGATGTATTTCTGCGTATTATGATTTCGTAAATATAATTTGTGTCTCATAGTCCTTACCACTGTTTTGTTATAGATTATGTGTAACGCACTGTGTATTTCTGTGCTGTATTGAGTGTTTGTAATGTCCCTTTTCTGTCTGTTTTAGGTAACTTTCATAGTACAATACAAGAGTGAGAAAAATAGGAACAAACAAATCAGCTTTGACGGCACAAGCAGTTCCAACACCTCTTGGTTCGCATCCAAANGTCCTTACCACTGTTTTGTTATAGACTATGTGTAACGCACTGTGTAATTCTGTGCTGTATTGAGTGTTTGTAATGTCCCTTTTCTGTCTGTTTTAGGTAACTTTCATAGTACAATACAAGAGTGAGAAAAATAGGAACAAACAAATCAGCTTTGACGGCACAAGCAGTTCCAACACCTCTTGGTTCGCATCCAAAAGGATTATCGAGAGCACGTTGCTTGACAAATCAACAGCAGCTAACGTCTTTAGTATCGACAGGTAATTGTTTTCTATTGTCCAAATTATAAAAGAATAAAATGTACATGTGACATGGTTTAAAAGGCCGTTGTCTTTGTGTTGTGCATTTGTAGCTTACAAACATATATTGATCATCTTCAAATGTTTTTAAACGTGACACCGTTAACAAATTCAGATTTTTGAATTGTCGTTTTTATCAACTATATGCAGATACAGCGTATCATCGGATAATTTGATTCAAGTTATTTCCCCAGTACTATACTTTTACAGGTTATATCGGATAACCAGAAACAAAAAAAAATAAAAATAAAATGGTTTAGTTAAAGTTCCATGGCGATGAAATTACTCCGCAATGTTGTGTTTTGTACAGATATTTCGATTTTATCAGAATACAAAATATTATGAAATTTGAATTGTTTTAAATAAAATTATAAAGGATTACTATGATATTAAGGGGGGAGGGGGGGGTGCGTCATACGATATATACCTTATCACCTCAAAATGAATCCTTGTTATGACTTGAATGTTATTATTCATTCAATGGTTGTGATCGTCGTTCTAAAGTGTTGTTGTTTATGAAATATCAGAATGTTATGGTATAAATAGTTATTTTTATCGATAAATGTTAATGTTTATCCAATAATGTTACTGTGTTTTCGAATTTGTTTAATATTATTCTCTTTATTCTAGAATGTTATCAGTCATTCGAGATTACTATTAGCTATTCGTCTCCATTTTATATAGTTCTTAGTATTATTGCATGAGCTGGAATGTTGTTGTACATGTATTTTGTATATTGTTATTGTTTAATTTTGTGTTACATATTGTAAACATACGAAGATAACATGCAATATCAACTACGAAAACGTACAATATACGACGTCTACAGAAAGAAACGTAGAAACTTATCAAATATGGAGTATAATGCCTACACATTTAACATTCGACGTAAACAAAATAAAATGTAACAACGTCTAACATAGCAAGTACAACGTCAATAAAGATTGTGTACAAAGATTACAAAAATAACGTATAAACGTCTATAAAAATAACATGTAAACGTCTACAAAAATAACGTATAAACGTCTGCAAAAATAACGTATAAACGTCTACAAAAATAACTTATAAACGTCTACAAAAATAACGTATCAACTTCTACAAAATACATATAAACGTCTACAAAAATAACTTATACACGTCTAAAATGACAGTCAATCGACGACCACAAAAATAACGTATAAACGTCTACAAAAATAACGTATAAACGTCTTCAAAAATAACGTATAAACGTCTGCAAAAATAACGTATAAACGTCTACAAAAAAAACGTATACACGTCTACAGAAATAACGTATAAACGTCTACAAAAATACATATAAACGTCTAAAGAAATAACGTATATACGCCTACAAAATAACGTATACACGTCTACAAAATAACGTATGTACGTCTACAAAAATAACGTATAAACGTCTACAAAAATAACGTATAAACGTCTATAAAAATAACATATAAACGTCTACAAAAATAGCCTATAAACGTCTACAAAAATAACGTATAAACGTCTAAAAAATAACGTACAAACGTCTACAAAAATAACGTATACACGTCTGCAAAAATAACGTACACAGGTCTACAAAAATAACGTATACACGTCTACAAAAAATACGTATAAACGTCTATAAAAATAATGTATAAACGTCTACAAAAATAACGTATACACGTCTACAAAATATCGTATAAACGTCTACAAAAATAACGTATAAATGTCTACAGAAATAACGTATACACGTCTACAAAAATAACGTATAAACGTCTACAAAAATAACGTATAAACGTCTACAAAAATAACGTATAAACGTCTACAAAATTAAGTACAAATGTTCACAAAAATAATGATAAACGTCTACAAAAATAACGTATCAACGTCTACAAAAAAACGTTTAAACGTCTACAAAAATACCGTATAAACGTCAACAAAAATAATGTATAAACGGCTACAAAAAAAACGTATACACGTCTACAGGAATAACGTCTAAACGTCTACAAATATAACGTCTAAACAATAACGTATAAACGTCCACAAAAATAACGTATAAACGTCTACAAAAATAACGTATAAACGTCTACAAAAATAACGTATAAACGTCTACAAAGATAACGTATAAACGTCTACAAATATAACGTATACACGTCTACAAAATAACGTATACACGTCTACAAAATAACGTATATACGTCCACAAAAATAACGTATAAACGTCCAAAAAAATAACGTCTACACGTCTACAAAATTAACGTATAAACGTCTACAAAAATAACGTATAAACGTCTACAAAAATAACGTATAAAAGTCTACAAAAAAAACTATAAACGTCTACAAAAATAACGTATAAACGTCTTCAAAAATAACGTATAAACGTCTAAAAAAACGTATAAACGTCTACAAAAATAACGTATACACGTCTACAGAAATAACGTATACACGTCTGCCAAAAAAAACGCATACACGTCCACAAAAATAACGTATACACGTCTACAAAATAACGTATAAACGTCTACAAAAATAACGTATAAACGTCTACAAAAATAACGTATAAACGTCTACAAAAACAAAACGTCTACAAAAATAACGTATAAACGACTACAAAAATAAAACGACCACAAAAATTACGTATAAACGTCTATAAAAATAACGTGTAAACGTCTACAAAAATAACGCCAAACGTCTACAAACGTAAAATGTAAACGAATTTATTTATTTGACGAAAATAAGATCAAAATACATCAATAAAAATAACGATTAAAGTCAAAAAACTTAATTCACGATGTCAAAACAATTAATCTATGGGGTCAACGAAAATAACAATCGACGTCAACAATGATAACCTACAGTCTAGACAAATCGTGCGACGTTAACACATATAAAGTACAACATCAACAAGGTTACAAAAGCAACGCCTATAAATAGATAACGTCTACAAAGACAAAAAAAAACTAAAACAATGCCAACGTACGATAAGAAATTGCGACAGTAAAGATACTGTAGTGTTTATCGTCGACACGTATAGCGTGCAATGAACCAATTTCGATTCACAATGTCAACACAATTCAAAGTTTACAAAGATAAAGTACGACAACAGCAAACGTAGCTACAACGACAACAAAGAAAATGTACAATGCCTGCAATCTGACTAAAATCATCTGTTAGGCTCCGTTAACTTCGCACTACATGTACACATGAACGGAAAATGAGGAAGAGATGAAAGTACTTAGCAGAACTGGACTGGGTTGTTCACCAGGTAGCTGTTAGAGAGTTCAGAGTTCGAATACCAGCCTGGCCGTGTATTTTTAATGTTCCTCTCCTGTTAGTGTTACACTAAGATAAATTTAGCATTATTTAGGGAGCCATGTAACAGATGATTTTAATAAGATAAGCTACGACAACCTCAAAAAATAATACACGTGGTTATAACATAAGGTATAATGTCAAGAAACATAACGTATGTCGTGAGCAAAGATACTGTTCGATATAAACAAATATAATTGAAAACTTGAATAGTGTTTACCTACGAAGTCTGCGATAATAAACTACAATGTCAATAAAGGTCATGTATAACGCCAAAAAAGGTGGTTAGAAGGTGCAGTGGAAAGCGTGCAATAAGTGGTTTCCTCCCACAATAAGAGCCCCCGCGCGCTAGCACCTGGACCAGCAAGAGTGCTTATAATGAATTGTAATAGCTTATTTCGTAATTGTTGTAAAATTAATAAAGTTAATATTATATTATAACGTCAAATAAAAAGACGTCAACGAAGGAAACCAAAAACATTAAAAGAAATAACTTAAAAAAAATTGCGTACGACGACAATAAAATAGTAAAAAGAAATAACAGAGATGTAGTTCAACGTCGCCATTCTAAGTTATTTAAGATATAACACGACATTTGATTGGGCGATTAAAATAAGATGCGACAGATGCAACAAAGTTAACGTACAACGACAACAAAGTTAACGTACGACGACAACAAAGTTAACGTACGACGTCAGCAAAGTTAACGTACGACGTCAGCAAAGTTAACCTACGACGTCAGCAAAGTTAACGTACGACGTCAACAAAGATACAAACGACATCAAGAAAGATACATACGAAGTCGACAGATTTCAAATTCGACGTCAGCAAAGATACAAACGACTTCAAGAAAGATACATACGACGCCGACAGAGTTCAAATACGACGTCAGCAAAGATACAAACGACATCAAGAAATTTACATACGACGCCGACAGAGTTCAAATACGACGTCAACAAAGCTGCATACGACGTCAATAAATATACGTACGACGTCAACAAAGTTAAGGTATTCCATGTATAATGAAGTCGGCAAACATCGGCTAACATCGGAAAACTTCGTAATGTGGGAATTCCCCCTTATCATGACGTCATTTTCGGTATGAGTTACAGCCCGTTGGGGAAACCCCGATTGTAAACAAATGGCGACTAATTGTTATTTGCCTGGCCGTGTTAAGAAAATCTCGTCAAGGACACCACCTTTGATATTAAAAGACAATGTATTTCTTTCTTTATTCAGGCACCCATCTAGGCACTTCTTCATCAACAAATATTATGGTGGCTGCCAAAACGATTATGGTTGGGTAGTAATTGCGGACGATCACGACACAAACTACGTGTGTCCGTGGGAAAACTCAACATCTTATCCATTGATAATGTGTGCGACTGACTCTACAGCCATCAACTGGAGTACAAACGGTAATGACGATGTTTGTTTTAATATCTAGGCATTTTATATTTGAACAATTACAATGACGATTGGAATACTACCATATATAGCCTAAACATCAAAATAGCAATAATGCTTCATATGCCCGATAGTATAAGTATGGCTGTTGCTGTACTTTCCGTACAACTGATACATTTAAGGTGATACTCACTATATAATCCTTATGGTTTTTGTATGATCACTTCTATAAATGCCGAACACCTGATAGCTTTTATATGTTCATCAGTAAATCTATGCATGTTTGGGTAAATAGTATTTCTGCTGTATACCACTGCATGGTCGTAAAGGGCGACTAATATGGGGCCTTGCACTTTTTGTTTCTATGATGTCTTATACCAGAGGGCATGGAGGAGACCAACACATTAGGTGTTGTCACCGCTGGCAACGCTTGGAGTCTTTTTCGCTTCCTATCTTTCCTTCTGCTTACTTTCTTGTTCCATTTACTTTCTGTTTCAGGCGCCAATCTTAGGTATCCGTCCTCAAATGACCTTGGCTGTTGCAAAATAATAAAGCCCGATTGATACCGTTAATATCGTATATTTGATAATTAACGCATGGTCATTAGTAGCTCCATTTACCTAACAGCTTTCATATGATTAATTCTCTAAGTTCCGTTCGTTGATTGTGCTGGTATGATCATTGCTCATAAAATATTCCATATTTTTTTTACAGAAACAAACATTGCCACCAGCGTAAGGATATTACTACACGCCCCTCTTCTAAACAACTGATGACGTTTGTATTATGACGGCAGATACTCTAGATATGGTCATCTTGGTCACACAAACCGTACGCGCTGACCTGCCAGTTTTGTTTTATTTGTTTCTGCTAGAGAATTGTGTCAGAGACCCATACCTTCAAACATTCTCAAGAAGTATGACTCAATGTTGTTTGTTCGTTATCACCTTACTTTTGTCCCCTTGTATTCAAATGCAGATTGAATGGAATATCACAAGCTGCTACATCTTAAGGTGTATGTGGGTCGCGCGCTTGATCTTGATTACATTGACCTATTTATCATAGCAACCTGTTTGTCGGACCATTATGTTTGTTGTTTAGCTGGTTCGTTTTGTGTGATCGGAAGTCCAGTACGCCCTCATCTGGAAATGCTACCTGAATCTGTCGTATTTACTCAAAAAATATTAAATAGGTAATAACACTGACAGACTTCGTTCGCTAGGTCTACCTAGCCTTGAATGACAGAAGAATACGAGGGAGTGTTACCCAATTATTCTGGACAAAGACAAACTCATCCAAATGGCTCCAGTTACCACTTCTAGAGGAAACTCCAAATAGTGGTTCAAAAGAAGAACGATATTTCATTTCAGTAAATTTTATTGAAAAATCAAAAGGATTGGACAACAGGCTATGCCTATATAAGTCCTCTCCTAGCCAGAATTACAAACAAATATAAACTATATATAGAAAGAAATAGAAAGAAATGGTACATGAAATAGTTACAGAAATAGTGATGCAAGGGGAGTAACTCCCATAGAAGTTTTCGTTAAATAATATAAAAGAAAATTTGCATCTAAATGTAAGAAAGAAGTAGGTTAACATATATACAAAAATCAACAAAAATGCCAGTGTCATACCGACAAGGTTAAACTCATCGTTTATGTGGTTCCTGTCATGATCAACGTAGCATCTCCTTTTGACACAGATGCTGAAAAATGGGGTTTGTGCAAACACAAAGGAGACCAAGATCCAGATTCAAAGCATGCTTGCCATAGAGAGGATTAGGCGATATAAATAAACTGTTACTATTTATAGTAACACACATATTAGGCAGAAAAGATTACCAATAAAAAGTAGGCCCATGACACGTGTAGGGTTTTTAACATATGTAAACACAGATAGGAGAGTGTTGTTTTTATTTTGGGAATATAAAAACGTTGATGTTTAACCATCACAGTCAAGGTATGTTACGACTTTGACCTGACGCAATAGGTTATTACGATGTCATGAGTTACACTGATATCGGGTAACTACATGTAAATAGAGTGATATTACTGTGTATATGCTTATAATACTGTATGCAAGAGAATGATACACTCATCATGACAGGATATCCGTAATGGAGTCATTGATTGGTTTCTTCGTGTTGATATATAGACTACTGGAAGTACGTATAATAATGTATTTATAATGGAGGAGTAAGGGTTTCATAAACTCAAAACAATATTTATATATACAGATTTAGTGACAATTCTATAATTAGATACTATGATCACTGTAGAGAACGATCATACACAAACAAACGTGTGTACCTGTGTACCTCACACAAGCAATAAAAATGCAGGTAGATCCATACACACAAACGTATACGTCTCTGCCAAGAGGTACCCGTAAATTGCATAATTACCAATTAGATATTTATATTCACATATTTAACGTTGGTGTTATTTCACAGACATTTCACAGATAGTGACTGATTTGAAGGAGCGTTTTGCGCAATGATGTACTCCTTCATACAAATAAATATATATGCAAATATATACATGGGTACTTAGAATTAGGATGGGAACATCTGAAAGCATATTGCATTTGCTTGTTTACTACAGGACTTTCAGCTGAGCACACACACATACTATACACATACACATAATATACACACAGTTCTGTTCAACATGTAATGTTGTTATAATAAAATATTGAATATATTGACATACAACAGTACACACATGTTCACTTCTGAACAATATATATAACCACGGATATCTAAGTCCGTGATATAACATTATTTTTAACTGAGATAAATTCTTAGGGGTAGTGCTGAATTCCATAATTCATTATTTGGAATTTATTTGAGAGATTATAAGATAATGCTTTAGGTTAGGTTACATAATAAATTATATACCCGGATACATGCTTGACATCACATTCGTAGCTAAATTAATTGAATAACGGGTTGTGAGAGTTACACACACAATCAATCAATAAATCAGTAGAACTTAATTTAAATTTGATTGAGAACATAATTGTCACTAAGCCATAATAAACAAATTATTCCTAGTGGAATGAAAGTTGACCATAAGTAGTAGTATAGGCTACTTGGAATGGTCCTGGTCTATGAGCTAAGTAGATGATCCACAAGATTTCTGGGTAGAGTTTGCATCCTTAACAAGGGGGGAGAACGTGTTGGATGTTGGAATACCCCGGCCTTTGTTGGGAGTTGATGTGACAAGTCCAGGGGAGGACTTTGTACCACGTGTCACTTGAGCAAACGAGATCTTTGAAGGAGCAACGAGTTGATGTTTAGTGCCAGGGTCACGATCAGCTAGCGTCCTGGGACGACTACGCCGGATGGGAGGGGGAGGGTCTGGATAGGATGCAATCTCCCGTAGTGATGTAACCTGTGTGCGCGTTCCGTCCTTGTTGCGCAATACTAAGAACGATATTAGATGTATCCAAATACTTATATAGTAGTAGGGTCGAGGACAACTGGATCTCGCTCCTAAACTCAGTAGTAGAAATCCCTGCTAAACAATCACTGGAGTCATTACATCCAAAAATGTGTAATCACCTGTTACTCACAGCCACACCTAATGATAGAAAATTATCAATATGCGTCTTAAGACCTGGATCAGCAAACATCGACGTCAATTCTACATGAAATCTTCATGAATTTGCGTTGTGGATAGCGCAGTCGTCCTTTACAAGATGGTTTCGGACGTGAAACGGTAAAGAACGGTCAAATGATTGATGAATTGGACTTTATCCTGGTTTCCCGGTTCCTCCCCACGATAAGGATATTAACACGCTTTTTTTTGGTGCCACCATAAGGGATTTATATATAAATATTTATCATTTTTAAATCAACATTCTTGCAAATCAAGTAAAGCTTATTTTCATCCTGTATGGTGATAAATGACGGAAACTTATTTTGGTATAAATGACGACAAAATAAGTTCTCCTCTCATGATTGTTCCTTTTTTATTACGTTTTTTATTTAATCGTATTTATTGTTAATTTGGTTTGATATCGATAAAAAGTTTTATATCTCATTTGTTTAGTATGTAAAATTATATAAAAAAAAATTATGTTGATCTGTTTCTCTACATATGTTAGTGACATTTGACATGTATGGCATACTTTAGTTTAAATCAAGTACATGTAATAGTTACAACAAACTTAAGTTATAATATACGTCAATTATAACACACCTTTTTTCAGACAGAAACCTACATATACAGTTTACATAGTAATATAAATATACACAAACACATGGCATATGAAAACAATTATCATCTTCGCCACAATAGAACTTTTGATGTTCCTATACCAAGAACTCAGTTATATAATGCCAGTTTTTTCCCGAAACTGATGTCTGAATGGAATAATCCAACTTGCCTGTATCCCACAATAACATCCATTGGATCTATAAAAAGAGATTTTTTACACTCAGATGAAATGGATTCTCAACCCCAATGTACTGATATTTTTAAATACAATGGTGATCGAAAATTTAATATTACCTTATGTCAACTTAGAAACTGTGCCAGTAACCTGAATTCAGATCTATTTGAATCTCACCTAATTGATACCCCTGCCTGCTTATGTAGTTCTCCTGTTGAGGACTGTGATCACTTCTTCTTCCATTGTACTCTGTATACTAATCAAAGGCAAATTCTCCTGAACTCCATTTCTGCTTTTAATGACATTATTCCATTTAATACCCAGACTTTTCTTTATGGATGTCAAAGACTTGATATCAATATGAACATAAGTATCTTGGAGATGGTTAAGAGATTCGTTAAAGATACAAGACGCTTTAACTAGATTACACTTACTTGTTTATCTCATGACTTTGCTGTGTGGAATGATACCAGTACATACTTTTACTATGTGCTCTGTCCACCAGCATCATTTTAATTGCCATTTTTTTGTAAAATCTAGTTTTTGTACAACAATTATCAAAAAATTAATAATGACATGCAAATATCAATATTCATGTACATAATATAAATGTTTTATCATTACTTCAATTCAATATGATGTGTGTAAACTGTTTATAACTGTAAGGAGAGGGCGCTCATAGGCTTTGCCTGTTGCCCAATTCCATTGTATCTAAGATCTGAACAATAAATATTCTGAAATGAAATGAAAACATTGTAAACATACACACATTCCTACACGCATGCATAAACATAACATAAATCAATACATGTAGTTAATGCAATAATGCAAACCAAAATGGATACTTCAGTGTGTGTCACTTTTGATCTCTAAACCGTTTCATTACTACACAGCATTATTACAAGGGGAGTAATCAGAACATATATGCATGTGTAAATCGAGAATGCATACATAAATATATGCATGCACAAACATACATATGCATACATGCACCCATGCATACACACATGCATGCACGCAGATATGCACACATATATACATATACCCATGCCTAAGAATGTGCAAGTATATCCATCCGTACATACATGTACATAAACAAACAAACAAAAACATGAACATGTAAACACATAGCTATATTTCATGTGATTTCTTTTTAATTTTTTAAGATTATATTTCAATCATCAGTTTCATCTCACAGCATTTTGCATATAGAATATCATATACCTATATATATATACATATATAATTTAGAATATTCAATACTACATGTAAATATATACTTAATTGTTGTTATATATATTCTATAGTTCTTGAGTATTCTCGGGTGTCAGCTAGGTTTATTATTTTCTTTACCCATAGAAGATTTAAAATAAGATATTATAGGCTTTTAACATGTTTAGCTATAGGGTATGAAAATATTCGACCATGATTCCCATGTGTTTTTTCAAATGTCTCAATTTCCCCCATCCCTTTGGCTTTTACCTTGTCAATCTCATGTACATTAAATACATATTTTTTAAATTCAGTCATACTAGGGTTTCTTTTCTTTCTGGAGCTTAAGTAGATGAAGAATTTTGCATGAATCATGATGATATTAATTAGAATGGATTTTTGGAATTCAGACGTATTGCCAAAAAGTAAAATATCTTCCTTTATTTCGAATGTTTGGTCAGTTTTTAAGTATATCCATCTACGTATGTCCTGCCAGAAGTTATTTGTTATTTGACACTGATAAAAAAGATGTTCTATAATTTCTTTGCTTCTTGGCATAAATTACATAAATCACATTGTTTGATTCCAATTATTTTCAAATAATGATTATTAAGTGCAAGTATTCTTTAAAGAAGCCTGAAAGTGAACCATTGAATGCTACTGTCTCTTGTTATTTTGTAAACGAGAGATACACGAGATCTCCAGTTAACAGTGGAAAAGAGTTGGTTAGATAGCCGTTTTACTTTTGCTGTATTAGTAAGGTTTCTTCGATTAATGAGGGTGTTGAACATATCTCTACTTCCTTTTTTACTTCTTGATATTACATTGATGTGAAAGGGTATAAATGGTCTTTCAATAACTGAATTACTTGATCTGATATCATTACCTCTCATAAATGATTTAATGATTTGCAAATGCTTCTGTATTGTAGAAAATGTCCAGTGGTAACATTATACTTTTCTTCAAATTCTTTATAGCTTAAAAAATCTCCATCCGTTTGTGTTATATCTCCAACATATAATACATTTTGTAAATACCATTCATTTCCGAAAAAGTGGTCATTATCAATCTTATCAAGTTTTGTTGTACCATATTGGCGTTTAAAAAAAAAAAGAATTAATATTTTTCATTTCTGCCACTTTGGTCCATGCTTCAAAAACATCTTTACAAAATTGATTTTCTGTATGAATACTTTTAATGTATTCAATTCCTATTTCTCCTATTTTTTATGCTTACAAATTTCCCCAAACAAGTTTAGCCATTCAATTTTCTTCAGAAAAAAGTATTCTCCTAATCCATGTAGTTTTAAGTCCATGTATTCTATCGATTAGTTATTGCCAGATAAAATTGTAAAACTTTTTGTTCAATGATTGAATTATGTCTTTACTTGGAGTAGGGAGAGATATAAACAGGTGATTCATTTTTGCAATGATAGATATTTAAGAGCAGTCATTCTCCCTATAGGTGTTAAAATTCTTCTTGACCATTGATGTAACTTGCCACCATAATACTAATACTTCTGTTAAAAAATTTACAATAACCATACTTCTAAATTGACAGAGAAATCAATCCCAAGTAAGGTAAATTTGGTTGTTCCCCATTTTAGTTTCCACCTCTGATGGTATACATCAGCACTAACCTTTTTGCTACCTATCCAAAAAAAAAAATGTTTTTTCAGTATTTACTTGTAACCCTGATATTTTAGCATTTTATCTAACATGTTTATAACCTGTATGAATGAAGATTTTGTGCCATTTAAAATAAAGGATGTGTCATCAGCGAACTATGTGAGCCTGTGTTTTTTGTTATTTATGTTTATGCCCGTATTATTTTTATTATGTTTTACCATGATAACTATAATAATTCAGCAACCAAAAGAAATAAGTAAGATGATACTGGATCCCCTTGTCTTCAGCCCCTTTTTATGACTACAAAGTTTGATAAAAAAAATCCTTTGTTAAAAACCTGTATCCATTTCTTTATACTATTTCCAAAATTGAAAAAATAAAAAAGATTTTGCAAGAAAGTCCCATGACACAGGGTCGAAAGCCTTTTCAAAATAAGTAAAAATTAGTTGTCCAGGAATATCATGTTGCTCTGTATAGTTCATTATGTCATATATATTAACCGTGTATTTTCCCCAATGTATCTCCCACTTAAAAAAAAAAGTTTTTGTTTTAGAAATTACAGAGTCTAAAACTGATTTCAATCTATTTGCAATACATGGATATGCTAATTTGTAAGTTATGTTCAGAAGAGTAATAGGTCTCAATTCTTTAAATATTGTCTGGGTTCATTACCTTTTGGAAGACATATTATGGCACCTTGTTTATGTGTAATAGATCACTGCCCATTTTTGTAGCCTTCATTTAAAGATCTAATAATAAAATGTTTTAGATCTTGCCAAAAAAAAAAAATATCAAAAGAATCTGCAGTATAGCCGTCCGATCCTGGTGATTTATTGTTTTTCATGTTTTTCAGTGCAAATAATTATTCTTTTTCTTTCAAATCACCTTCAATATTTACCTTTTGACTATCATTAAGTACATATTGAAATCATGATCTATTAAAAATTCGTTTAGGTCAATATCTTCAATGTTTTCAGAGTGCTTTGAATAAAGATATTTGTAAAACAATTCTACATGTATCTCGTTCAATATTTCATTCTGTTTTGTGATAAGTTCATCATTATTTTTCTCAATTCTGTAAATAGTTTTATTGATACAGTTTTATTATTCCAGACTGCAGAAAAAAAAATACTTATCTTTTCTCCATTCTCTAACCATTTTGCTCTTGATCTGATCATGTGTCCCTTTAATTTTTCTTTTCTAATATTTTCTAGTTCATTTTCTAAAACAAGTTTGTCTACTAGTAATGTATTAGTGTTTTCAATTTGATCAATCTCCTTTTTTAGTTTACTTTCTAATCTATTTATATTTTTCTATTTATGTGATGTTTATGATATAGATAGTCCCCTTATCTCTATAAGTATGGGTTTTAAAAAGAATTGATCACTTATTTTCAAATCTAGATTTATATCAGAAATATTATTCATTGTGTCGTGGTGATGCATATTGCTGTTTAATATCATTACTTTTTGCTTTACCTTGGCCACATATTGAGTATCATATAATAAACTAATGTTAAATTTCCATAATCCACGGCCTTTTTCCAAATCAGGTATTTTTAATTCTAAGGGTATCAATGACTGGTCTGTTCTGTATCCTGCCGGTATGCGTGTTTGTTCTACTAAGTACATGACGCTACCAGATATAAGGAAAAAGTCAAGTCTAGCTTGTTTAAAAGGATTTCGTTTTCTCCATGTATAGCGTTTATAATCTGGGTGGTTTATTCTAAAGCAGTCGACAAGGGTAAATTCTTCCATAGGATCTACAACTTTATCTCTAGCTCTTGGATAATTGATGTTTCTGTAGTTATGTGTGTCAATTACATGTATAGGATTAAGAACAAGACTAAAGTCACCACAAATGATAAATTCTGCATTGTTAAAATCTTTGATTGTGCTCCTTGCGTTTTCATAGAAATCTTGTTTATCATTATTTGGACCATAGATAATTACAAGTGTAATGCTACTTTTTCAAAGGTTATATCGATAGCTAGCATATTCCCTACACCGTCATTGTTCTTATCATGAATTTCAAACTCCAAGCTATTGTTTATCATAATACAAACTTCACGGGCATTCGATTGAAAGGAATTAAACAAACATTTACACCCCACTGTGTTTCTATAGCTTGTTCTTCTTGACTTGTAAAGTGTGTATCTTTAAGACAAATTAAATAAAAGTTGGTATTGTGTGTTTTATGATAGTTCAATGCATCTAGTCTTTTTTTCCCATACACAGGCCCTGACAGTTCACTGATGCTATTCCTACTTATTATCGACACATCATGTTTAAACTTTGAGTGTACCTTAGCTAAACACCCTATTAAAATTCTATATATTCTACTAACAGATGTAAATGTGAAGAGATTGAAACTGTTGAGTAACAAACAGGGGAAAGTAGTTGCGAGCACATATAACACATAACAAATCGGACAAAAAAATAGACAAAGGTAAAAAGAAAAAGTTGAAAGAGAAAGTGTCATCTTATTTTCCTTGTTCACCAAAGAAAACCAGTATTCAGTATCAGCCTGATACCCATATATGTCCCTTCATTTATAAATGAATTCGGACAGTTCTGTGTTACATGTACATACTATCAATTTCAAAAGGTATTATGTATTAAAATAAAAACAAAAAATGTTGAAAAAAAATCACCATAAGTTTATCATAAGTTTAATATCATTTAACATAGTAAACTTAATAAAGCAAGTTCATATTTAATAAGATTTTAGTGTTACTTTTCTTTTTAGTATTTCCTAATCTTGCTGTTGTTGTTTTAATCATGAAATATAACGTATTTAATTATAACAAAACTTAGTTATAATATACCCTTGCTACGATTACTTTGGTGACATCAAAAGTAAGTCATAACATACGTAGGTTACAGCATACCTTAGTTTAAACTTACTTTAGTTTAGTTATAGCAGACTTCATATTTATAACATACCTCAATTATAACAAACATTAGTTATAATATACCCTAACTAAGACTACTTTAGTAACATCAGACTTAAGTTACAGAATACCTTAGTTTAAACATACTTTAGGTAAGTTATAGCTGACTTTATTTATAACATACGTCAATTATAATATGCCTTCATTATAGCTTACCTTAGTTACAGTTGACTTGCTTTACAATCTTCCTCAAATATAACAGACGTTAGTTATAACATAATCAAAATATATAATACCACGAGTCTAACATATCTCAGTTATGACATATCCATTCTATATCAAACAATAGAATTAGCTCAGTAATAGCACACATTGGTTATTAAAACATACCTCAGTTATAGGTTTGCTATTCCACACTACAGTTGTACCAAACAATGTGTGTAGCAAACTTGAGTCACAACATATTTGAATTATAACATAGCTCAGTTTTTACATTCCTGAACAGCTGGTGATATAAAAACATTTACAAAGAACACGTGGTGATATAAAAATATTAACAAGGAACATCTGGTTATATAAAAAACATTTACAAGGATCAGCTGGTGATATAAAAACATTTACGATGAACATCTGGTAATATGAAACATTTACAAGGAGCATCTGGTGATATAAAAACATTTACAATGAACACCTGGTGATATAAAAAAAAACAATTTATAAGGAACATCTGGTGATATACAAACATTTACAATGAACACCTGTTGATATACAAACATTTACAAGGAGCATCTGGTGATATACAAACATTTACAAGGAACAGCTGGTTATATAAAAACATTTACAAGGAACACCTGGTTATATAAAAAAACATTTACAAGGAGCATCTGGTTACATAAAAACATTCACAATAAACATCTGGTGATATAAAAACATTAACAATGAACACCTGGTGATATAAAAAAAAAAAAAAAAAAAAAAAAAAAAAGTATAAGGAACATCTGGTGATATACAAACATTTACAATGAACACCTGGTGATATACAAACATTTACAATGAACATCTGGTATTATACAAACATTTACAGTGAACAGCTGGTGATATAAAAACATTTATAAGGAACGTCTGAATATATAACAACATTACAGGGAACAAGTGGTGATATAATAAACCATTTATAATGATCACCTGATGATCTTACGAACCATTTATTTACAAGGTACACCTTTGGTGATCTTATAAACCATTTTAAAAGGCAGACTTGGTGATATAATAAATGAGCAGACATTACACATAGAAGGCACGTGGCTAGACTTGCTTGGTCTCAGTTAAAAGAAACCTGACCAATCGCTAGGCTGATACTAGTCCGTTAAAATAGACCATAATCGCAGGCTCTGAAATTCTGGTCGGTCGCCTGCTAATGGTCAGATATCTACTGCTTTATAAACCATGGGGATATGTCGCCAAAAACACCCCCTACTTTTGACAATTATAACCAATCAAAACCGCGCTAACAAAAACGCACAGGTCATCTTTCACGGCCTAGTAAATCATATATAGCGGAAATATTTTTTGACACAGAATTCGGCTCAGGTAGGATCGAAAAGTACGGGACAATACCTAAAACCCGATATCTCCCTGAAAACACCACCGACTTTCCCACTAGCTGAAATTTTAATCCGAAATTCATTCGAACCTGACAAATCCAAAACAACCCCTACTTTTGACTCTTTGGCCTCACAATACATCTAGTAAAAAGCATGTTTGATGAAATTTTAACTACTGGTAGAATCTAATTTCANCCCCAACCCCACTCCCCTGCCTGTCTCTACCCAACCCTCCTCTGCCTACCGATAACTCTCACCAATCTCAAATCAACCACAAAAAATATTCTTATTAACAAGGTAACGTATACATCCATCCCTTAAGGCCCTCCACGCTACCGCTTCCTATCGGCCAAATTTTACAATTCTAACGTGTTAACCGTGACGATGTGTTAACAATTTCAACGTGTTAACCGTGACGATGTGTTTAAAATTCAAACGTGTTAACCGTGACGATGTGTTTACAATTCCAACGTGTTTATAATTCCAACGTGTTAACCGTGACAATGTATTTACAATTCCAACATGTTAACCGTGACAACGTGTTTGCAATTCCAACTTGTTAACCGTGACAACGTGTTTACAATTCCAACGTGTTAACCGTGACAACGTGTTAACAATTCCAACGTGTTAACCATGATAACGTGTTTACAATTCCAACGAATTAACCGTGACAACGTGTTAACAATTCCGTTGTGTTAACCGTGACAATGTGTTTAAAATTCCAATGTGTTAACCGTGACAACATGTTTACAATTCCAATGTGTTAACCGTGACAACATGTTTAAAATTCCAACGTGTTAACAGTGACAATGTGTTTACAATTCCAACGTGTTAACCATGACAACGTGTTTACAATTCAAAGGTGTTAACCGAGACAACGTGTTTAAAATTCCTACGTGTTAACCATGACAACGTGTTTACAATTCCAATGTGTTAACCGTGACAACGTGTTAACATTTCCAATGTGTAAACCATGATAACGTGTTTACAATTCCAACGTGTTAACCGTGACAACGTGTTAACAATTCCAATGTGTTAACCGTGACAACGTGTTAACAACTCAAACGTGTTAACCGTGATAACGTGTTTAAAATACCAACGTGTTAACCATGACAACGTGTTTACAATTCCAACGTGTTAACCGTGACAACGTGTTTAAAATTCCAACGTGTTAACCGTGACAATGTGTTTACAATTCCAACGTGTTTACCATGACAATGTGTTTACAATTCCAACGTGTTAACCGTGACAACGTGCTTAAAATTCAAACGTGTTAACCATGACAACGTGTTTACAATTCAAAGGTGTTAACCGAGACAACGTGTTAACATTTCCAACGTGTAAACCATGATAACGTGTTTACAATTCCAACGTGTTAACCGTGACAACGTGTTAACATTTCCAACGTGTAAACCATGATAACGTGTTTACAATTCCAACGTGTTAACCGTGACAACGTGTTTACAATTCCAACGTGTCAACCGTGACAACGTGTTTACAATTTCAACGTGTTAAAAGTGACAACGTGTTTACAATTCCAACGTGTTAACCGTGACAACGTGTTAACAATTCCAACGTGTCAACCGTGACAACGTGTTTACAATTCCAACGTGTTAACCGTGACAACCTATTTACAATTCCAACGTTTTAAACGTGACAACGTGTTAACAATTCCAACGTGTTTACCTTGACGATGTGTTTACAATTCCAACGTGTTAACCGTGACAACGTGTTAACAATTCCAACGTGTTAACCATGAAAACGTGTTAACAATGCCAACGTGTTAACCGTGACAACGTGTTAACAATTCCAACGGGTTAAGCGTGACAACGTGTTAACCGTGACAACGTATTTACAATTCCAACAGGTTAACCGTGACAACGTGTTGTGTTAACATTTCCAACGTGTAAACCATGATATTTACAATTCCAACGTATTGACCGTGACAAAGTGTTTACAATTCCAACGTGTTAACGGTGACAACGTATTTACAATTCCAACGTGTTAACCGTGACAACGTATTAACAATTCCAACGGGTTAACCGTGACAACGTGTTTACAATTCCAACGTATTGACCGTGACAAAGTGTTTACAATTCCAACGTGTTAACCGTGACAATGTGTTTAAAATACCAACGTGTAAACCGTGTCAATGTGTTTACAATTTCAATATGTTTATCATAACAATGTGTCTACCATGATACTGTGCATGCCATGAGAACGGTTTGTTTCTTGACATTATGTTTATTATGACAGTGTGCTTACCTTGATAACATATTAGCTGCAACAACAAGTTCATCGTTATTAAGTTTTTTCTTTGAACAGTATGTTTGAAGTTACAATATTTATATAATAGCAATGGGTGTTTGTGTTTAACGTGACATTATGTATTTTTGAATCCCAACAATGTGGTTACTGTGACGATGTTTGTTCCTTTCAAATGTTCCATTAAATCACAAGTCCTACTTACCCTCTACAGGAGATTTTAGAATTCGTTTGCAAAGAGTTTAATGCAGCAGTAGGTTTTATATTTCTTTAAGAGTAATTAATGTATGCTTATTAACAATGACATGAATCTGTATTGTTGTCTTAACTTAAATGCGTTGAACATGTAGTTTTTTTTACTCGCTGATCTTTCAGAAATGTTGTTCTATGGAAAGATTGCAAGACGAAAGCAAATAAAGCAATACCACATATATAGGTACCAAATAGTGATGTATCGGTAATACGTATCCTCCAAAGTATTTATTTTTTCTAAACCTGACAAATAATCTTCACGTTATTCCCTTAATGAAAGAAATTGTTGAAAGGAAATCTTAGCCTAGGCACATATACATGTAAATTGATTCAAGTGACTCGATTGAGTAGACATGTTCTTCTGGCAAAGTTCCAAATATGGGTACAGCAGTCAAAACTATACAGCGTATTGATATATTGGCGTAAATTGTACGTGCTTAATGTCGACACCTGTATACACTACGTAATACATTGTAAACCATACTTTAATGAAACTAGTGTTTTATTTCAATAAAAGTTGTAACCTTTGATTTGTACTTTGTAATCGTTATAAATCTGCAGCTTATCTTGGATAAGATAAACGCAATGAGATCATTTATGCTGAACTTCAATAAGGGGATACGGTTTGATTTTTAATTCCGAAATGCAGTATTGTTCTTTTATATGTATATGTTTTAGTATATGTTTTAGTATCCGAGGTTTGCAGTAACTTTGCTGGCTTTATTTGTTTTCTTTTGAGTAGTAGCATGGTACAAACTTTACACACTTTACTCATTCTTCATTTTGAATTTAACAAGTACCCTCTACATTTTGGAATTCATGAAGTAAGGGTGGTTTCAGCCTTTCCCTTCTGTTTCAACAGTAGTTTCGACCAATTTGGATGTCCAGCCTTTCTGCCCCTAACATTACAGATGAGTCCTAAATGGACGAAACAGCTGTGTGATTCCAGCCTTTCGGCCCCTAACATTACAGATGAGTCTTAGAAGGACAAAACAGGTGTTTAATTCCAGCCTTTCGGCCCCTAACATTACAGATGAATCCTAGAAGGCCACAACCGTTGTGTGATTCCAGCCTTTCGGCCCCTAACATTACAGATGAATCCTAGAAGGCCACAACCGTTGTGTGATTCCAGCCTTTCGGCCCCTAACATTACAGATGAGTATTAGAAGGACAAAACAGCTGTGTGATTCCAGCCTCTCGGCCCGTAACATTACAGATGAGTCTTAGAAGGACAAAACAGGTGTTTAATTCCAGCCTTTCGGCCCCTAACATTACAGTTGAGTCTTAGAAGGACAAAACAGGTGTTTAATTCCAGCCTTTCGGCCCCTAACATTACAGTTGAGTCTTAGAAGGACAAAACAGGTGTTTAATTCCAGCCTTTCGGCCCCTAACATTACAGATGAGTCTTAGAAGGACAAAACAGGTGTTTGATTCCAGCCTTTCGGCCCCTAACATTACAGATGAGTCTTAGATGACAAAACAGCTGTGTGATTCCAGCCTTTCGGCCCCTAACATTACAAATGAGTCCTAGAAGGACAAAACAGCTGTTTGATTCCAGCCTCTCGGCCCGTAACATTACGGATGAGTCTTAGATGACAAAACAGCTGTGTGATTCCAGCCTTTCGGCCCTTACATTACAGATGAGTCCTAGAAGGACAAAACAGCTGTTTGATTCCAGCCTTTCGGCCCGTAACATTACAGATGAGTCTTAGAAGGACAAAACAGCTGTTTGATTCCAGCCTTTCGGCCCGTAACATTAAAGATGAGTCCTAGAAGGACAAAACAGCTGTGTGATTCTAGCCTCTCGGCCCGTAACATTACAGATGAGTCTTAGAAGGACAAAACAGGTGTTTAATTCCAGCCTTTCGGCCCCTAACATTACAGATGAATCCTAGAAGGACAAAACAGCTGTGTGATTCCAGCCTTTCGGCCCTTACATTACAGATGAGTCCTAGAAGGACAAAACAGCTGTTTGATTCAAGCCTCTCGGCCCGTAACATTACAGATGAGTCTTAGATGACAAAAAAGCTGTGTGATTCCAGCCTTTCGGCCCCTAACATTCCAGATGAGTCTTAGAAGGACAAAACAGGTGTTTAATTCCAGCCTTTCGGCCCCTAACATTACAGATGAGTCTTAGATGACAAAACAGCTGTTTGATTCCAGCCTCTCGGCCCGTAACATTACGGATGAGTCTTAGATGACAAAACAGCTGTGTGATTCCAGCCTTTCGGCCCGTAACATTACAGATGAGTCTTAGAAGGACAACACAGCTGTGTGATTCCAGCCTTTCGGCCCCTAACATTACAGATGAGTCTTAAAAGGACAAAACAGCTGTGTGATTCCAGCCTTTCGCACCCTAACATTACAGATGAGTCTTAGAAGGACAAAACAGCTGTGTGATTCCAGCCTTTCGGCCCCTTACATTACAGATGAGTCTTAGAAGGACAAAACAGCTGTTTGATTCCAGCCTTTCGGCCCGTAACATTAAAGATGAGTCCTAGAAGGACAAAACAGCTGTTTGATTCCAGCCTTTCGGCCCGTAACATTAAAGATGAGTCCTAGAAGGACAAAACAGCTGTTTGATTCCAGCCTTTCGGCCCGTAACATTAAAGATGAGTCCTAGAAGGACAAAACAGCTGTGTGATTCTAGCCTCTCGGCCCGTAACATTACAGATGAGTCTTAGATGACAAAACAGCTGTTTGATTCCAGCCTCTCGGCCCGTAACATTACGGATGAGTCTTAGATGACAAAACAGCTGTGTGATTCCAGCCTTTCGGCCCTTACATTACAGATGAGTCCTAGAAGGACAAAACAGCTGTTTGATTCCAGCCTTTCGGCCCCTAACATTACAGATGAATCCTAGAAGGACAAAACAGCTGTGTGATTCCAGCCTTTCGGCCCCTAACATTACAGATGAGTCCTAGAAGGACAAAACATCTGTGTGATTCCAGCCTTTCGGCCCTTACATTACAGATGAGTCCTAGAAGGACAAAACAGCTGTATGATTCCAGCCTTTCGGCCCGTAACATTACAGATGAGTCCTAGAAGGACAAAACATCTGTGTGATTCCAGCCTTTCGGCCCCTAACATTACAGATGAGTATTAGAAGGACAAAACAGCTGTGTGATTCCAGCCTTTCGGCCCTTACATAACAGATGAGTCTTAGAAGGACAAAACAGCTGTGTGATTCCAGCCTTTCGGCCCTTACATAACAGATGAGTCCTAGAAGGACAAAACAGCTGTGTGATTCCAGCCTTTCGGCCCCTAACATTACAGATGAGTCTTAGAAGGACAAAACAGCTGTGTGATTCCAGCCTTTCGGCCCGTAACATTACAGATGAATCCTAGAAGGACAAAACAGCTGTGTGATTCCAGCCTTTCGGACCCTAACATTACAGATGAGTCCTAGAAGGACAAAACAGCTGTGTGATTCCAGCCTTTCGTCCCTTACATTACAGATGAGTCCTAGAAGGAGAAAACAGCTGTGTGATTCCAGTCTTACGGCCCCTAACATAACAGATGAGTCTTAGAAGGACAAAACAGCTGTGTGATTCCAGCCTTTCGTCCCTTACATTACAGATGAGTCCTAGAAGGACGAAACAGCTGTGTGATGCAGTGTAATTCATTTTGTGTCAGTAAGGTAACATGTTCAGAGACTGCAGCTTGTTTTGTTGTACATATTAACTACTACACATAAACACAGAAAGTAGAATTGTTGTTAAATGGTCATTTATTAATGACAGGTACAAAGGTGTGACACTACAAGTTCACAATTTGTTTATATTTATCAACAAAGGTGGGGTTCAAATGATAGGCACCGATAAGGAGCGCAAGATACATAGATGGATTAATTCATGATATGTAGAAAAATGCACCTCAATCCCCCGTGTGTGTGCTGAGTTCATCTTTCGATCAATGGTTTACACGTAAATTATTCCTTATGATATGGAAACCTATGCATATTAATGATAGATTTTATGATTGAAAGATAAAATAGTATTAGTATATGTTTACTTATGTCGCCTACGCTTGGGCGCTGTTACGTGTAATGTTGGGGATTTGAACGACTTATATATTGTAGTAGACCTGGTGCGGTCTGATACGTCTTTGTTCAGTCATGCGTAACATCAAATAGCAATCCATTATTTAAGAAAATATTGATTGTTTTATCACTATCTATAATTCAAAGCATACGAGACAACTTTTCATGGGCTGTACTTTATAATCTGTGGATTTTTTGTTATCATTATTGTTAAGCTTCTCCCACCTCTTATCCCTCTTTCTATGGGTTGCTGTCTGCCAATGTTCCTGTAACTGTTAATATAATGTACTTAAATAAAAGGGTGTACGCAGTATTACAGCAGAATACATGAATACTTGTTGCCCGGACGCCATTGATTACTACTGAAGCCGGTTCGTCTCTCAGAAAACAAAAATAATGTTGTGTAAATAACGACATAGCTATCTCGTTAACACGGCTATGTCATCATGAGGACTTGTTTTCGTGTAATAACATTACTACGACACAGCTTAAACATTATATCGTTCTTATTGATAGTTAGTCATAATAATGTTATAATGATAAGTTTTCTCAGATAATTGTACCAGTTTCCGTAACATATAAACATTCATTGTCAGACTTTGAATGTTTGTAT
This sequence comes from Mizuhopecten yessoensis, assembly GCF_002113885.1. Taxonomy (NCBI): domain Eukaryota; kingdom Metazoa; phylum Mollusca; class Bivalvia; order Pectinida; family Pectinidae; genus Mizuhopecten; species Mizuhopecten yessoensis. Next base: position 60,194 of record NW_018408547.1, read on the forward strand.
GGCTTCAAACACATCAAGTCGCAGCAACAATTCATGATATATACCTATCAGTCGATTAATTATAGACAAAGCGTTTCAAATCAATGGCAAGTGTGATATTCAATTCCTAGTATTGGCTGTTGTAAGCATAGATAACAATGTTTTTTGGCAACAGCAATACATAAACTGAGGAAGATAAGTTTGCTGATTTTGAATATTAACACAGCGATTTCTTAAATCAAAAAAGCAAACTAGTATTATTAATGTAATTTTATACTTGAGGGCTACAGTTACATGTACATAAACTTATATCACAAACCCAGTATCGTACGGCTTGAGAAAAGATTGGTTGATATAATTAGGTTATTTATTCTGTCTTTGCATATTGCAGAGTTATCTTCTCTTGTGAGTAGGTATTGATTGTTACGTCATTGGTTTGTGTGAGAAAATTACGTCGTTTTCTCAAAAATTGATGACGTTTCTCTTACAAACAAATGACGTAACAATAAATACCTGCTCTCAAGAGCAGATAACTCTGCAATACGCAAAGACGGAATACCTGAAGCAAGGGACATTCAAAGACCGTGCCTGAGTGTATAGCCATGTGTGATGGTGGTTTTATGTTGGTTAAGTACTTTATTGCGATAGTGCAGCTCTGATGTTTACTTTATAGTGTTGTCCTATTACATGTACTATGTTGAAGACACCCGGCACAATATTCCACCTGTGCGAACATCCAACACTAAGGCATGTGTGAGGTGTTCCTATACGCTAGAGAATAAAAAAAAGTTTTTTTGAAATTAAAAAGAAAGAACAAAAATCCCTTATCTTGCAATGAGTGAAGCAGATTTATTTTGTTACTTTTGTGTCTCCAAGAAGAGAGCACAGACGCGATTCCCCAGAAAGCTCCGACATTAGTTACTTCGGACTGCATGCAGTGGGTGCAGTTGGCAACAGCCTGTTTATTCTGTCCTAAATCTCTGACCTGCAGGGATGCAGAGTGATACGGCTGGAACGTCCAAATAGTGACATAATCATAAAGTTTTAAAACCTGGCACAATCGTTAAAATATTTGTTGGTAGGAGTCGTGCGTGTTCCCGGAAAACTGAAATCATCCTTGAATAAAGGCACAAATGCATATATCAAACTGATCAATCTTAGTTAAGATATACGTATTGTAACACAGTGTGGGCGATGATATCTGTAAACAAAAAGAAAGTCATATATTGGTATCCTCATCGTTTGTTGCATTATAAATCGCACGTTTAATTCAATTATCGTAAACAAATAATGCAAAATAAGTTAATACCAACTTCATTGCGCGTATATCTGATGATAAATTCCTGAAACAGTAACCTGTGATGTATCAGGCTTAATAAATATTATTGCATTATTCTGTTCAATACAGTATAATGTGTTTGAACAACTTACACTCTGCTAAACTGTATTCCCCGATTTATTTTTATTATTTTTATTTCATATTAGACAATTGCCCTGCACATATATTTTAGTTGGTAGTTGAACCTGATTGGAATATGATATATTGGACCTTCCTGATAAAAAAAGTAGGTAAGATTATCCATACATCGGATAGTAGCTTTTATTCTGAGACAGAATATTATATCATAGTGTTTGTTTGAGAGAGTTTGTTTTGGTTTGTTTGGTTAAACGTCCTATTTGCATGTTCGGTCAGTTGAGAACGTGCCTCTGTGTGCAATGTATGGTATATATATACTATATGTTTTTAAGTCGGCTTGAGGTAATTTGTTGGCGTATATGCCTCTTTGCGAGAGCGCAAAGTTGATGACGACTTTGTAGTGTATTATCTCCCTGAAGTACCATGCCGAAGTCACCAGCACAATATCCAATCTGGACAGCATAAAACTTCATTTGTCTCTGAGCCAATAGCTATTTTCGTTTTTGCGAACGCTCAATATCAAGACAAAAACGAGGTATTGCCACGCGTGATATAAGGAAACGTGCTTAAAACCCTAAATCAATTGATAAAGTTCCCAAACGTTGTTATAGGTGCATCAGGCTTTTTGGTCATTTTTGTGTGTATCAGAACAAAGCAAATCCAAAATACTGCATGGAGGTTCCACATTAGTCGCCCCTTACGAAATATACCGTAGATAATAGCAGAAATGTTATAATTTCTGATGACCCGGCCTGCACAGGCAATATGGTAAGGAGCACTAAATCCGACTGACTTCATATCACCATATGGAAAACTAAAGACAGAAATTCGATCCTAGACCTAAAACAGGGTACATCGGGTTCCCATAAGGGGTAAGCACGGTTTTTTTTAATACAAGATCGCACACTTGTATAAAGGTTAATGACCTAAGACATTTATTTAACTGCATATTAAATACATCAAACAAGAAAATTCGCAAATACAAATTTTCCACGATAATGTTTTCTTGGGTATAAAACTTAGGCAACTTTAAACACAACAAAAACTTAATAAAAGACTTTAAATACCTTTCATAACACGTTAACGTATGAATGCGAAAGTATTTTTCGTAAAAAATACTGTTTTGTTCTTTTCCGCTATTTCGTTAGTTTCTTTTTTATATTTTTTTCTTATAAGTTATATAATAGATATTTTATATTCATTATGTATGCAACATATTTTTCGCTAATTGAAGAATTGCTGTAACTAACATCGGTGTTACAAACACAAAATAAGAAAATGGACAAAAATAGTTGTTTATGAGTATAAAATAGTAGGTGACTTGTAATTGTTAAAAGGTGTTATGAACCCAAGGCTCTTTGATCAAACAGAACTTTCTTTCCAATTTTGTTAACAGTGTCATTAGTATATATATTTCAAAATTATGTCCATTTTTGCTGTTGGAATAAAAGAGGAATACGTGATATATAGATAATTATACTGTCACCTCTTTGTTAAAGCTGAACGGAACTCGATTTTAAAAGCAGCCATCATCCTTAAATGGCAGTCTAAATTCACATAGCAAGAAGTAAAACCAATTGTTCGGCGATGATATTGATCAGTTTTGATAGATGCCATTAATTTTTCAGAGGCCTTACCTTGTGAGTGTCATTATAGAGCTACTAGCTAGGAGCACACTTTTGATATACACCAGGACCGTTTAGGAGGACAACACACATCTAAAGAGTGACACAGCCATTACGTCTGGAAACATACCTTGTTGACAAGCAATGATGGATACTCACAGCACAAGACTAATTATTATCTTTGTCCTGACGACTTTTGTCACCGCAGGTACGTTACTGTAAATGTTATATAGAACACTTTACTTATTTTCAAAATTTGCTCCTGTGTAAAACGCACGACATTACATTGTCCTACACCTTTTTGAGTTGATTAATAGTTTTATTGACTCATTTATCAGATCAGCACTATGTTTCAGTAAAAGGGTGGGTTTTTTTTATTCATTCTTCTTTTTTCATTTTCTTATATGAATTTATCCATGTAATGCTCCTTTATGTATTCATTTACTTACTCATTTGAGGCATAACTGTGACTATTTCGGAGTTTATACCGTTATATCGACAACAACTGTTTTTTCACTTTCTGAAGAGGTCGTTACGTTCCACACTTCACTCAGGACACCTTTTATGATTGTTTTCGATAATGTACTTAGCATATCATAGACCTAAGATATCTAACAGTAGCAGTTTTCCGATCCTAAGCAACACATAGAGCCTCTGTCGTTCTGATTCCTCCAGCATACTCTTTAATTTCAGCGGTGTTTCAATGACAATAGAAAACACTATATTGACAATGTGCTCTGTCTTTGGCTAACCATTATTTTTTTGAACCAGTTCATTCTACGTTATCTCCTAAAGGAAATGTCGCTATATTATCTACTGTTTCAACCGCTTAACTCGATTGCTACTATTACTAAGGTGTATTATCAGCCAGGCCGATTCCGATTTCCTATATCATAAAAACGCTCTATATCTTGATAAAAACATCCCTACTGCGCCAGAGCCTCGGAGCTTACATTCTGGAGTAAGAATTGTCAATAAACTTTGGCACTGAAAAGTTTGGATGAAAGCTTGGTCGAGAAACTAGCAGATTCTATAATAAACCTTTTCTTTTTTCGGAATCTCAAACAGACAGACAATAGGTCCGTAGAACAATTACAAAGGAGTTCTCGGAAAATTGTAATACGAAAGCAAGGCTAGCTAATGTTTCGTATTATAAAAATTTTGATAATGTATCAATGGGTTTTTTTTTGGTTAGAAGGAAATGTAATAGTATTTATAGGCAAGGATTAAGTTATGAGGTGTTTTGTCTGAAGACACAAGAACAAGAAGACTGTTGAGGGTGGTTTTGGACACCGGGGCAAAGAAACACAAACTTAAATGTTGTCTTCTATTAAGATCTGTATGTACTTATTCCTTTAAAAACGATGATTTCTATAGATTTAACACATGTTTAAACTTGCTCTCATAACGGAAGGCGAAAAAGCCGGAAATTAAACTGCGGCGAAAATTCCTCAGTATTAACTTTTCGTGTCGTGACGTACAACGAGAACCCGGAAAAGGTAAAACAATATCATCTAAATTAGGTTGATAAACAGGAAAAGCATAAAAACTAGGGAATAAAGATAAATGAAGCAAATAACGTTGGTGCTTTACTAAATTATGGTAGTGCACAAGCTGAAGAGTTGAATATTACTGGTATTGATGATAACTATCTTTTTGCTGGTAAACTCGACTTTTAAGGATGCCTGTCCCACTGCATTGTGATGTTTGCCTATAACGTAACTTCCTTTGTTACGGGGTATAACTGTAGCACAGTTTGGCCACACCACCTCTGTTGAACGGGTAGCATCATCGGTTGGAGCGATAGTATATCAATCTAAAATCAAGGGTTCGAATACCGGTATAACACCGGTATTTTTTTTCTCTTTTACATTCAAAACACTATTGTTGATAATATGTTTTTATTTCATTTTATTGTTTACAATCAAAGTCCTGCAAAATACATTTTTTTCTCTTCATGAATGATTTATCGAAGCTATAATATTGCCGGTAGAACAGTTTCCAACACTTAGTTACTATTTTTTGCAAATGTACGGGGATCACCTAGCTTCCAGATGATAGTGGCAATATGTATTAAAAGTCTTACACAAACGAAAAGTTTAAGAATTCTCTTTGTTAGTTTGCAAATGTCGCCTGGAATAATTTTAGTGGTTTCCCCTTGTATGACTGCATCCTTGGCCAGTATTCATGAAACCGCTCTCATGCTCAAGCAAGGATTTTGTGCTCATATCACCTTTCCTGTAACTCATTTTATTCATGTCAAACGATCAAAAAGCCAAATACAAATATTGAAAGCATTATTTATGTCTCTTCAAATTCTTTCCCGCTTATTGACAAAATCACGTTTTTTTTATGAATTTATAACCGGGACAAGAAATAAGGTTTGAGCACAAAATCAATCTTTGTAGATCATGGGAACGGTTTCGTGAATACGGGCCTTGGACTGAACAAACCAACAACAGGATCAACAGACTCATCAGGTCCGTATTGCACAGCTAGTGAAAAGAACAAACATGAAATGTTGGTCTCGTTGTATGGGGTACCCAGTGAGGGTTATTGATTTGATGATCATTTTTCTCACTAAAATATGGGCTGTCAGGAACAGAAAAAAAATATCAGAGGGATTGAAATGTTGATCTAAAGTTTGATTTTCTCAAAGGTTCAACCGTAAAACAACTTACAATTAATAATAGTAGGAATACAAGACCACGTTAAGGTTAGATTAGTCACGAATTGTCACCGTTATGTCCAAAGGAATCTACAAGGAACTTTGCCAGAAGTATATATACGCCATCTATTCTGGCAGACGATTAGATGGCACCGTCTTCCGGGAGATGAGGAACACAACAAAGAGGCAGTGTGAGATGGACTGCCTCGCCAGGAGCAGGTGTCAGTCCATTAACTACAACAAACTCGGACTATTTTGTCAACTCAACTGGAAAGGAGTTAATAACAGCGATCTACTTGGCCACTTACGTCACTGGGAATATGTCCACAAACAAACGCTGCTTCAGGTATTTATCATATCTTATTAACGATGTGCATGTTGATTTATTAGCAACATTGTTTGATACATTTTGAAGTTATTTATTTGAAAAGTACTGCAGAACAATTAGAATTCCTGAAATTTTCAATAACACGGTTATAATGCTACACACATTCGTGTTTCAACACAGCATCATTGCGTGTTGTGTACCAAAAGTTTAAACATCTCCGATAGTTCATCATGTATGTCATATCTTACCAGTTATATTGTTAACAATATAATGTATAATGTGTGTTTTAAGGCATACGACGTTGGGTGTCTTACCGCTCCGTGTCCATCCAATAGCATGTGTGTGGCATTCACATCAGGCCTCACGACATGTGTGATGATAGGTAAGCTTGCTAATTAACCAAAGGAAGAAATTATATACTTGAAAATTTCGCTTGAAGATTTTTTTCCCGTTCGTTCTGAAATATTTTATTCTCTTTATTTTAATTGATCAAAGTTATAAATATATATTCCAGCGTGAATATTTTCGCGCTAATTGACTCAATGTGAAACGCACACATTTCAACACCGCAAAAGTTTCCACTTTTGAATATATTTTTTAACGAAACGTCGACGAGATTGTTAATAGGAGAACGTTTTTTGATATGTTTAATAAATATAAAGGTTTTAAAGTGTTTTGAGCGCATAAGAAAAAGTACTGTATAATAAATGGAATGTGGTGATATGTTATATGAATGACAGATGACATGAATGTTAATTAGTTGAATGAGCATAACGTGTAGGAAGCTCAAGACCACCAGAAAAGGGGTGATACATTTGGGTTTGAAGAGCGATATGGTTCTGGTTATTTTAAGTGTAAATGTATAGAATGTGATAAAACGGTATGGGTTCGGAGGGATTTAAGGGGTTAATGTATAGAATGGGATTAAAAGGTATGGTTCGGAGGGATGTGTTGGGTAAATGTATTGAATGTGATAAAACGGTATGGGTTCGGAGGGATTTAAGGGGTAAATGTATAGAATGTGATAAAACGGTATGGGTTCGGAGGGATTTTAGGGGTAAATGTATACATTGTGATTAAACAGTATGGGTTCTGAGGGATGAGTTGGGTAAATGTATAGAATGTGATAAAACGGTATGGGTTCGGAGGGATTTAAGGGGTAAATGTATAGAATGTGATAAAACGGTATGGGTTCGGAGGGATTTAAGGGGTAAATGTATAGAATGTGATAAAACGGTATGGGTTCGGAGGGATTTAAGGGGTAAATGTATAGAATGTGATAAAACAGTATGGGTTCGGAGGGATGTGTTGGGAAAGTGTATAGAATGTGATAAAACGGTATGGGTTCGGAGGGATTTTAGGGGTAAATGTATACATTGTGATTAAACAGTATGGCTTCGGAGGGATGTGTTGGGTAAATGTATAGAATGTGATAAAACGGTATGGGTTCGGAGGGATTTAAGGGGTAAATGTATAGAATGTGATAAAACGGTATGGGTTCGGAGGGATTTAAGGGGTAAATGTATAGAATGTGATAAAACGGTATGGGTTCGAAGGGAATTAAGGGGTAAATGTATAGAATGTGATAAAACGGTATGGGTTCGGAGGGATTTAAGGAGTAAATGTATAGAACGTGAAAAAAAGGTATGGATTCGGAGGGATGAGTTTGGTTAATGTATAGAATGTGATAAAACGGTATGGGTTCGGAGGGATGTGTTTGATTAATGTATACAATGTGATAAAACGGTATGGGTTCGGAGGGATGTGTTAGGTAAATGCATAGAATGTGATAAAACGGTGTTTATATATAATGTGATAAAACGGTATGGGTTCGGAGGGATTTCCGGGGGATTTGTCTGGTGAATGTACAGGATGATATGGAAATTTGTATACATCGGCAGATTATGTGAATGTGAGCGGGAATTTGTGAAGATATATGTAATATTTGAAGAGTCTTTTTAATAAAATAAATATACAGCATTTGATATAGCGCCCTATCTAGCTAACATTTAAGCCACTCTTAAGCGCTTTATAGTACATAGATATATAATTAATACAATTAGCATATACATTAATCAATACAATTTTGAAGAATTCGCAGGAGCTGACTTATCAGGCGCTAACTACTAGTCCTATGCCACCTGGCTAATATCTCCCTATGTGTGTATGCCTGTGTGTGTGCTGGAGATGTATTGTTCTTTTTTAGGAAGAAGTCCTAGCAAGTGAAACTTTTACAGCATGGGATCGCGAGAAATATGGCATGAGGAATTTGACGTATTAGCTTTAAGAGATATGCAGCTATTCGTGTCCAATAGTTTAACTAGATGCGATAGATATGGCTGGCAGAGTGTGTTTGTAATTGATTTATGGATAACCATAGACAGAAGCGACGGTGTAAGTGAGCAAGAATTTAACGAGGAAGGGTAGAAAGATTAGTGGGCGAGTCATTTAGGATTAATGGGGTGAGACAGAAAGAAATAGAAGTTTGAGTTAGAAATAGTGAAACCAGCCGAGACAGAAGGAAATAAAAGTTAGAGCTAGAAATGGTGAAACCAGCCGAGACAGAAATAAATAGAAGTTCGAGTCAGAAATGGTGAAACGAGCCGAGACAAAGAAATAGAAGTTTGAAACTGTAATATTTTCACGGGAGGAGAAAGTGAGGGTATGGGAGTGAGTCAGATTTCTTGATGAAGTGAGATAGAGAGAAATAGGAGTATAGTAAGGTTTAAACGGAGTGAACGAAAGAAAACCAGCAGTATAGACAAGTAGGGTTTTGATTGCGTGACATAAAGAGAACAAGATTGACGATGTGATTAAGAAATCATTTATTGGGGATATGATGAACTGAATATGCAATGGAGTGTGGGTAATAGAGGCGTAATATATTGGTGTTCTTATTGCCTACATTTGTTACACAGATTGTGGTATTGCACCTCAGGGAAGAAATACCAAACCCCTTGTCAGTCAAACGACAACAATAGGTCATTCAGTCAAATATCAATGCAATCGCAATTCCTATTTCGCAAATGGCATTGAACGGCGGGATTGCATGGCAAATGGTCAACTTTCAGGAGAGGATATCATCTGTATCCCGTTCCGTGAGTGTTTATATGTGTTGGTTCTTACACCTATTACATCATGCTTCATGTGACAGGTTTTGCTATGAATAATCTTTCCAACTCGTCCGTAAGACAACATTGGATGAACTTTCTTAAGCACAAGGTGTGAGCATGTAGGTGTCGAACTTTTGAACATTGTTAATAACAATTAGGTTCTTTGAAATGAAAAAGTCCAAGAGAGTACTGAATTGTCACAAGACCATCATCCCAACTAAAAATCGATCTAAGTAGGACAAAATATGAACAAAGGAAAGATTTTCATTGAGACCTTTTCAAAAATACCAAGAAAATAAGACACTGTGTTCTAAACGGTTAGCTTTTTCTACTTAATGGGAACACGTTCCACTTGTGTAAAGGTCAAATATAAAAAAGTTTTTTCTCACACCGAAAGCTTGGAATAAATGAGGGAATTACAAATATTATCTGATAGCTATTAAAAACGAATATACTGCTTGGGCATCTACTTTCAAGCTGAAAATTATCAACATTTTATTTTTTAATTTAACACCTTCCATATTTTTTGAAGATTCAAAGATACATGGGTTACCATTAATGTTGTCAATAAGTAAAGCATGCAACACAATAGAACATATATTTCAAATTTCAAATTTGCAACACCAATCAGAATTTCCGACTTTGCAAACGGCAATTCTCAATATCAACTTAGCTTTTAAGTTACAACATCTTTCGTTTAATTTCCTTAACAATCTGTTCATGTTTTCAGGTATTTCAAGCTTTGTCAATTCAGTGCTGGAGATAGGGAGTTCGAAGATTAGACATAGCACCAATCATAACATGTCTTTATTTGTACTTTGTTTTTCAGTGTTGTATATATCACAATATATATTTAAATTAATTTGTAAGAAATGTGTATACCTATTATAAAATACATGTAAAATTGTTAAAACGTGTCGATATATATTGAAACTTAATGATCGTGTGCATATTGTATGTAACTTTAATGGCGAAAGGTTCACTGAAGTAGTAAGACAAAAGTACAAAAAGTAAACAAAAAAGTCAAGACATGAATTGAAGTATTAATTTACCATACATGATGTTAAACACCATGCATGATGTTAAACACCATACATGATGTTAAATACAATATATCATGTTAAATACCATACATGATGTTAACGAAAAGACTTATTCCCAAGACTGGAAAACAGAAACTAGCTTTAATATCTTTTCTTTCTTTTTCAGGATGCGGGAAACCGTTTTCTCGTTCACCTGTTAGGTCGCATGAAATTCAGTGCTTTGCCAATGGTCATTGTAATGTAATTTACACCTGTACCTCTGGCAAAAAACCTGTGATAGGTTGTTCACCAAGTGGCCAATGGAGTTCTAAAACGATTTACTGCTAGCGAGTGAATCTCCCCCAAACTAGTGATTAACATGAAAACGGTGGTTAGTTTGAGGAGCAGGTGATGATATTTAGAAGCTAAACAGACATATTTTAACGAATAAGAAGACAATTATATATTGCTGTGATGTATCGGGTCTTTTTCATAACGTACATGGGTTACAGGTTTTCTTATCATTTACACAATCATGTAAGCAATACAACCTGTTGTCATTTGTATTATTATTATGTATATAAAATGTCCTCTGGTTATACATTTATTTAATTTACACATCGTTGGTATATTGTGTGTCCTTGTTTCATAGTATATCTATTGAATATTCTTATTCACAACATGTATAATGTGACAGAGTACATCCCGTATTAGTCATCGAAACGTCACATATAATCACTTATTGGTTGCGCTACATGACCTTTTCACAATCCATCTTAACCCACCTTAGAAATATTTAACGTATACTATAATATGTATTATTGTATTTCCATTATGATGTTTATATAAATAATCTTGTCCATAACATGTGTTTTGCTTAACAGAAATTGTTCCTAGCCGAGTCTGTAGAAATCGGCTAGTGTTTTACCAGGGGCTTATTATTGTGAATTGAAAATGTTTCTTGTTCATGCCATTTTTTGCAATTTTTATATCGTTAATATATTGTGTCTTTGCTTCAAAATATATACATATGGAATTTTTGTATTCGCAATTTTTTAAACGTATACTGTAATTTGTATTTTTGCATTGTGATGTTTATGAAATAATCCTGTCCATCACATTTGTTTTAATTTTTTTATTCTTTTTAATATTTGTCTTTTTCATCATTATGTATATATAACTGTCCGTTTAAAACATGGCAATTGTCTTGTTCACTTGTCAAATTCGTAATCATTGTTTAAATACCTCTTTATATGATTTACAAAAACCTTTATTGGTCTGATATGTTACTTATCTTTTACTTGATGATATATTAAAACATGTTCTACCACACTTCACAGACGCCTTCCCTATTTGCTAGGGACAATATAAACTGTTTGATCCCTCCAGATTAAGATGCTTATATGCGTACACATGTCAAAATTAACCTTGTATTTTTGTACGGGGCAATTCAAGGCATTTTCGTTAATTCTAACCTTCGGGACGGACAAAGAAAGCCCTGTATAAACCTCGGTTTTTCTTCCGTAGCTTTTCCTCGGTTTGTAATGCCCTTAGCATAACGACGACATGCCCATTTTTCATATATACATGTTGATTTTAGGTTCTTTTTTGTTATATGTGTATGCTTAATATAAGTTGAAATAACTTGTTTCCTTATTGTTGTAAAATAAATAAAGTTTATATATGTGTATGTGAGATCAACGATGAATTTTTCTCATGTATAGTTTGTTGTGTGGTGTAACATGTCGTGTTATTAAGCGTTTGATTATGGTCGTTACCTCCCTTGGTGTTATTAAGCGTTTGGTTATAGAAGTTACCGTCCTTGGTGTTATTAAGCGTTTGATTATGGTCGTTACCTCCCTTGGTGTTATTAAGCGTTTGATTATGGTCGTTACCTCCCTTGGTGTTATTAAGCGTTTGATTATGGTCGTTACCTCCCTTGGTGTTATTAAGCGTTTGATTATGGTCGTTACCTCCCTTGGTGTTATTAAGCGTTTGATTATGGTCGTTACCTCCCTTGGTGTTATTAAGCGTTTGATTATGGTCGTTACCTCCCTTGGTGTTATTAAGCGTTTGATTATGGTCGTTACCTCCCTTGGTGTTATTAAGCGTTTGATTATGGTCGTTACCTCCCTTGGTGTTATTAAGCGTTTGATTATGGTCGTTACCTCCCTTGGTGTTATTAAGCGTTTGATTATGGTCGTTACCTCCCTTGGTGTTATTAAGCGTTTGATTATAGTCGTTACCTCCCTTGGTGTTATTAAGCGTTTGATTATGGTCGTTACCTCCCTTGGTGTTATTAAGCGTTTGATTATGGTCGTTACCTCCCTTGGTGTTATTAAGCGTTTGATTATAGTCGTTACCTCCCTTGGTGTTATTAAGCGTTTGATTATGGTCGTTACCTCCCTTGGTGTTATTAAGCGTTTGATTATAGTCGTTACCTCCCTTGGTGTTATTAAGCGTTTGATTATAGTCGTTACCTCCCTTGGTGTTATTAAGCGTTTGACTATAGTCGTTACCTCCCTTGGTGTTATTAAGCGTTTGATTATGGTCGTTACCTCCCTTGGTGTTATTAAGCGTTTGATTATGGTCGTTACCCCCCTTGGTGCATTGGCAATCTATTTCATTTCAGTGTTAATTCTTAACTAATGTTTACCACTTTTTATTTGAAACATATTGATCACTCTTGGAAAGATTTTGAAAGATATTTCTATAATACAATCCTGTTGACTGTTACACAAAAGATATTGTCAATATGATTTGTCAAAGTAAGAAAGAAAATATGAAATGTACATTTTGCCACAGGGAAACCAATCTGATAGTTTTCACTACATAGGGGGAAACAACTGAAACACGTCTTTATATTTGAATTGCTTTTTGTTTTCTACCATTAGATAAACATGACTTTCTCTGTTTATTTCTGTTTCAAATTTAACAATATTCTGTGTGTTTTTTTGGTTTTTTTATTTTGTAATAAAATGTTATCTCATAATTCTCAGTTATTGTGCATTTATTTATCAACAGAAATTACCATTTATTCCGAACAACACCATCGGTGTTCATTAATAAAGCGAACTGTGTGAGCAAATCTTATTGCAGTTCACTCCATTGGACAAATAGATAGAATATGTTTGTAAATATAAGAGTACGAAAATACAAAACAAGAGATATAACCAGGATATTACGATATGTTAACATCAAAATACGAGATATTTACTCGACAGTACGAGAAATAGACATACATGTACGCATGTTACAAATGGAACAAAGATAATTATTAATGCAATGTCTCTGCTGGGAGTCGAATTCGGGACTCCTTATTTACTAGTCTTACGCTCACCTAATGAGCTAATCAGAAATTCTCCCTGGCTGATTCGGTAGGAAGCGGCTAGTATTTCACCAGGGTGACATAGTACCCCTTCAGGAAAGAACTCCCCCCGAGTTTTTACGCGGGAGTGAACGTAACAGTGGTCATTAATTTTGAAGCTTCGGCGCGCTTAAGTGTCGAACCCGGGACCTCTGATTTACTAGTCTTACGCTCTACAGAAAGAACTTAAAAGAAATTGTTCCTAGCCATGTTGGTAGAAATCGGCTAGCATTTTACCAGGGGGCGTATTATTATGTACTAACAATGTATATTATTCATGCAATTTTTTTTAATTAACATATAGTTGATATAGAATGTATCGTTGTTTCATAATATATATTAAATATTCTAATTCACAACATTTTAACGTATAGTGTAACATGTATCATTGCATTACCATTACGATGTTAATGGTAGAAATCGGTTGATATTTCACCAAGGTGCGTAATCCCCTTTCAGAAAAGAGTTCGTTACGATTTTTCAGGGGGGCATAGTGATTTTTTTTCGAAAATTCGCTTATGATAAAAATTAGGAACTGTTCATATCGTCCTGTTTTGGCGAATGACGAAAGAAAAAGAACTAAGACATGTTAAATATCGCCCTTTCGTGCGAACAGATGAAGGGACGGAATGGTAAAAATCAATAACCGTTCCATACACATGACTACAATTAATACAATAACACATATGTTGTATAAATCACCTTAATAGTTTTATGATTACGAATAGCAGATAGACTATAGACCGTTCTAATTATGTTGCATTTGTAAATGTTAAACTGTCACGGCCCTGTGACCACGCGTAAGGAAACTTCTTTTTTAATACAAGTGAACTTCATTCGATAAAGTTACCTTTCAAATCTTTACTACCAGGTCAAAGCGCTTACGATATTAATCAATTCTACAAACGTGTCATTTAAGTTTCATATGCAACATTGCCTTGTTATTTCCGTTACGTAGAAGTTCATACATAGTTAATAAATATCATCCGGACAACTGGGATAGTTCTGATATAATTCACCTCACTTACTGTAACATGTGGTGGTGATTATCATTCAAGGTAAGCTCATACGGGTTACTGCAAACGTCGTAAAATAATACACCTCACTTACAGTAATATTTGGGAATGATCATCATTCGAGGTAAATTATAATGAGTATTGCAAACTCCCTCATATAATACATCTCACATGCACTATGAGGCTTACTGTAAACATTACTATAAAGTACATCACACATATGTAAAGTTTGTTTGTTTGTCTTCAAAAAACATTTGTCTTCCTATCAAAATTATCATTGTACTATTCCATTTATTGGGTGAATAATTATTAGAAATATTTTCATTAACGAAACCGAAATACAGCTCGCGGTAAATGGGAAACACACAGATGTTACCATCAGGAAGTGGAAGGTTCAATATCGGATAATCTAGGCCGTCACTCTTGTCATGCAATTAAATAGTTAGCCATGACGGTATCTGTGATCGAGGTTGATATTATCAGTCTTGATTTGAAGTTCAAAAGGGTATCTGTGATGGAGTTTTTTGTCATCAGTCTTGATTTGTTCGTCAATAAAATCAGTCTCATATGAAAACATAAACAAGTCGGCGGCGAAGACAGGAAAAACAGTTTCTCACTATGGTAATGCCAACAGTCTGCTAAACAATTTGCAAACGAAATTAACAAAGCCATTCAAACCAGGAACGCTATCATTCTTGCGATTTCATCCTTAGTATATTTTAGCTTAGGCTTTGTCGTGTCACAATGTATTCTCCTAAATTGTGCATTTTTATAAATTTGTAGCACCGTTTGCATTTGTTACAAAAGACAGCTCTCATAATACGACATTCCGTCATTTCATTCAATCCACTTTCTGTTGATGGTTGGACTTTGGACACCTTGGATCCTTAATGAATAGCTCTTCCAGCTTTACATTATAGGTAATATTTATTGACGCCGTGTACAGTTGCATCATAGTTATTTCGAAATGTAGAAGTTATAGTATTTATGCAGCTGCTTAAGCTTTTGTTTGAGGTTGAAAAGCTGAAAATAAATCAAAGTTAAATAAATAACTGTAAGAAATGATCTGTCTACTGTATCTGTAGTACGTCGATATGTTAGTTTGGACGGACTACTGATATAGAATATTACTGATGACAAGGGTGTGTAACACTTTGTTGGCAAATTAGACTTCTTAAAATGTACCTGAGTTTTGGGATTAACTGTAAGAACTGGTTTAAGTTTGTGCTACATAAGGAATTGTATGAACGGTCCCACTACAAACAGAACACAATACATCTCCAGCACACACACAGGCATATACACATAAGGAGATATTAGCCAGGTGGCATAGGACTAGTAGTTAGCGCCTGA
Source organism: Mizuhopecten yessoensis (assembly GCF_002113885.1). Classification (NCBI taxonomy): domain Eukaryota; kingdom Metazoa; phylum Mollusca; class Bivalvia; order Pectinida; family Pectinidae; genus Mizuhopecten; species Mizuhopecten yessoensis. The sequence continues at coordinate 76,082 of NW_018408547.1, forward strand.
TAAGGCAGCTCCTGCGAATTCCTCAATATTGTATTGATTAATATATATGCTAATTGTATTGATTGTATTAAATTGTATATCTATGTACTGTAAAGCGCTTTAGAGCGGCTTATGTTAGCTAGATAGGGCGCTATATCAAATGTTGTATGTTTATTTATTTTATTTATGAAATCTCTAAGCCTGTTTCTAAAGTCACCAGAAGCAGCTTGAGTAATAATTGAAATAGAGATATAGGGAGCGATTACAATTTTATTCGAACACAGTAGATTTCTCAATCGTTCTTTCACATTTCCAATACGGTCTTCAAACCTGACACTGTGTTCCACTGGGCTGTTGTACACGTAATATTGATGGTCATGTCTAGGGTCTTGTTTTTGTTGAGACGTGAAGAAAGAAATAACATATTTAGGACGGTATCCATACGGTCATCACACGCATATCATGCAGAAATACCCAGAAGTCTAATATAGCGTCACTCCCATTAACCAGGCACGAGGTCCAATTGTTGAAAGGAAATGTTCGCGTTTTAGGCGGCGAGTATTTTAAAGAAAATATTGAAAACAAACACGGGTAATAGTTTACCCCGTTATTCTTTCAAAGCAACATTTTGGTTGGTAGATCGCGTGCAGGTTGGGTTTGTTTGTATTTTACATCCTGTTAACTGCTATGGTCATTTCAGTGCGTGCCAGGTTTTGGTGGTGGAGGAAAACCGGAGTTCCCGGAGAAAAAACACCAACCTACGGCCAGTACCTTGCGACTGCCCAACGTAGGCCTCGAACCCGCGACCCAGTGGTGGAGGGCTAGTAGTAGCAGTATGACAGATACCTTAACCACTTGGCCACCGCGAGCGCTTTATGGAAATTGGGAAATTATCTTATGGAAATGTCTAAATATGCATTCACACAAAGGAAATTAAAGCATGGAATGTTTTCTTTTATAACATATGTCACTTATCCAAAATTCTAAGGTGTATATGATTATTGTACTCTCAATTTCAATGTAGATGAACCACAGTATATTTTTATTTTGTTTATATGAAATGAAATTAATATTTACAGTATATGATTTGTCAAGCTCTTCCCATTATTGAAGAATTAATATATTTTGGTTTTGTGAAAGTGATTCTATGATTTCTCATTTAGCTTCTATGAATGAACTTCACACATATCTAATTTTTATCCTAGATACATTTAAATCATGTCAATTATTTTCGTTTCTGAACAAGTTCGCATATGATAATAAATTTGTTGAAAAACTCATTTCCACAGGAAAAGGTTGTTGATTGTTTTCCATGAATTATTTTGATTGTTTAATTTTTAATATATTTGGCGTATATCCGGTCGACTGGACTCATTACTATCCGGCAGTCATAACTGGATCCGCTTTCTGCCTGTCTAATGAAGCAATGTTTGGAATCAAGTACTGCGTTGTATGATGGCTGATGAAACTACCACCGATATCAAAGTTACAATTGTTATCTAAAATAAGGTTATGTAATTAATCAGTGACTCCAGAAGCTGATGAAATCCATAAATAAAGCGGTTTCACGCTCCCTCCTCCTGCCACGTCTGTTTCAACAGTGATTAAAACCAGTTCGGATTTCCAGCTTAGCCCCGAGTCCCTAGCATCACTTGTTAGTTCTAGGGGGACGAAACAGCTGTACGATGCAGTGTCATTCGGTTTTGGCATACTGTAGATGTTACCAATTATTTTAATGTACGATCACCTGTTTGTATGTTACGGTCATCGTTTGAGATACAAAGAGGTAGACTCTGCCGGTGTTAACCTTGATAGACACATTTTTTATAGTAGTAGGAGCACGGTTCATTATAGACAAACTTCACTCATACTGTCATTTGAAATGCACTTCCCCTTCTGTTTAAACAGTAGTGTATACCAATTTGGATTTCCTATCTTTAGGCCCCTAACATCATCAATGAGCCTTAGATGGACGAAATAGCCGTATGATGCAGTGTAATTTATTTTTGGCATGTTTTGTGAATTTTATACAGAGTGTTTCGATTAAATATTATAATATTTTAAACATATCAGACAAATTTAGCAATGTTTACTTTATACATATTTATTAGTATTGTGGCGTTACTCCTTCTCTCTCCCTCAGGCGGTGGTAAATCAAGTAATTTTCTTTTAAACCCGAGGTATGCATTCAGATAAAAACAACGATATTCAAAACAAGCATTGGTGTATGTACTAGTGTATTTTACGGTGTACATTGTTACACACGCTGATATACAAAGAGCAGGTACATGTAAGTTGGATGTAAAAGTTCACCCAGTTTCACTCAATAGATATAACGTTTTAAGATTTTTTCAAAAAGGGATCGTAAGTCTGATATCGTCTGGCGATCGGGGTTTTATCAGCTATCAGCATGTCAAGGTGTTGAATATACAGGAACAATATATGATCTTCATTGTCACTTTAATGTAAGAACATATGTTGTACATCAAGATTGGAAGGCCAGGTGTTAGGCACTCAAAACTGACAAAATATAGAATTGATACTTAAAGAAAATTTAGAAAAAGGAAAACTCCAGATACCGACTTATAACAGGATCGTCTATCTAAAAAGTGTTGAATATTAAATATGACGTGCAAATCTATATTTGCAACATATGATGGATGTGAATGCATGACCTATCAAGGGAGAGTATACATGAATAATTAGTTTGAAATTATTATTTAAAGCTAAATGTCTACTGTTGCCTAAAATCAATGATTGTTTTAAGGGCACTCCTGTTGCTGTTTTTATATTTGTTTCGCAACACTACAGACATGATTTGCTTTCGTTTTTCATATTGTACCATTGACGTAATGGCTACCTGGTTTAGTGAAATTTAGTTTGTATCGCCTAATTCACATTTTCATTAAGTTTCCTGGATTAGCTGAGTCCGTGCTTTGTATTTGAAATGATTATTTTAGCAAATACTTGAAGATTACAACTGCTATAACATTTCGTCTCGTTTACGTTTCTTATTGGGAGACAACGGCAATAGTTGCAATCTGGTATGTTCAATATCCTACATGCTATCAGGGCTTTGTTTTGTATTGATTCACATGATAAATCATACAATATAAAAAAATATATTCTAATATGCAAAAAACAAATGGCAAATATTTCAATATAAAGTCCACTCCTGTTGAAAACTAAAAAAAAATACCCAAACGATAACGAAGTGTCAACAACACAAAAACTAGAACTCAAAATCGATAAAACTAGAGCAAAACATAAACAACGGATAATGAAGTGTCAACAACACAATAACTAGAACTCAAAATCGATAAAACTAGAGCAAAACATAAACAAAGGATAATGAAGTGTCAACAACACAATAACTGGAACTCAAACTCGACAAAACTAGAGCAAAACATAAACAAAGGATAATGAAGTGTCAACAACACAATAACTGGAACTCAAACTCGACAAAACTAGAGCAAAACATATACAAAGGATAATGAAGTGTCAACAACACAATAACTGGAACTCAAAATCGATAAAACTAGAGCAAAACATAAACAAAGGGAAAAAAGACTACATTGAGACTTTTGACAAATAGCTCCAACGCTTTCCTTCAGTTATAGAATGATTTTGTCAAATAACGTTTCTATTAATCCCTGACTCGTTAAAAATGACTTTTTCATAATATCTACTATGCTAATACACTTCATGACTGTATGATTGTGTCTGATTTTCAATCTTCATTACTGTATGATTGTGTCTGATTTTCAATCAAGTTTCCAGGTGTTAATCTTTTGTAAAGGTAACATAGAAAGTTACTTCCCGGGTTTTATATTTTACAGCGATTAGTAGCTATGTGTAAGGTGGTGACAGTGTTACATTCATTTAGCGTTACCGAATGAGCTATTGCACTGTGGTGGCAGTGTGACATTAATTTAACGTCACTGAATTAGCTATTGCACTGTGGTGACAGTGTACCATTCATTTAGCGTTACCGAATGCGCTATTGCACTGTGGTGACAGGGTTACATTAATTTAACGTCACTGAATTAGCTATTGCACTGTGGTGACAGTGTACCATTCATTTAGCGTTACCGAATGAGCTATTGCATTGTGGTGACAGTGTTTCATTAATTTAGAGTTACTGAATTAGCTATTGCACTGTGGTGATAGTGTACCATTGATTTAGAGTTACTGAATTAGCTATTGCACTGTGGTGACAGTGTACCATTGATTTAGAGCTACTGAATTAGCTATTGCACTGTGGGGACAGTGTTACATTAATTTAGAGTTACTGAATTAGCTATTGCACTGTGGTGACAGTGTACCATTGATTTAGAGTTACTGAATTAGCTATTGCACTGTGGTGACAGTGTTACATTAATTTAAAGTTACTGAATTAGCTACTGCACTGTGGGGACAGTGTTACATTAATTTAGAGTTACTGAATTAGCTATTGCACCGTGGTGACAGTGGATAGTTAACAGAGCGTTACTGCATTACTTGACGCTATTGTAATGTGGTGACAGTGTTACATTACTTAAGCGCTACTGAAATTAGCTATGTGTACGGTGATAAAAGTGTAAAATTTAATGAAGAGTCAATAAATTAACAATGTTGTACCATCTTAACCTAATAGTGTTTATGTAGCGTTACTGAATATGCTATGTGTATCATTGTACATTGTAACATTATAACGTTTATGTAGCGTTACTGAATAAGCTACATGTATGTGTATTTATTGTACATTATAACATCATAACGTTTATGTAGCGTTACTGAATAAGCTACATGTATGTGTATTATTGTACATTGTAACATTATAACGTTTAAATAGCGATACAGAATAAACTATGTGAACTATTGTTCGTTTAAACGTGCGTCATTTAAGTAGCGTTACTTTATAAGCTATATGTATGATTGTTCATTATAACGGTACAACGTTTATGTAGCGTTACTGAATAAACTATGTGTATTATTGTTCATTGTAACATGCAATGTTTATTTAGCGTTACCGAATTAGGTATGTGTTTTATCATAACGGTATAACGCTTATGTAGCGATACTGAATTAGCTATGTGTTCTTTTTTTAACGTAATACTAGTAATGTGTATGTAGCGTTATTGTTGAAGCTATGTGGCTGTTTTTCATCGTAACATGCAACGTGTATTTAAGCGTTACTGAGTTAGGTATGTGTACTTGTATAACGGTATGACGTTTAAGTTGCGATACTGAATTAGCTATGTGCACTATTATAACGGTATGACGTTTAAGTTGCGATACTGAATTAGCTATGTGTACTATTATAACGGTATGACGTTTAAGTTGCGATACTGAAATAGCTATGTGTTCTATCATAACGGTATGACGTTTGATTTTCCAATCCGCTCGTTAATATTAATCAATCGGTCCCCCTTGTGACATATATCTAGTTTTAACATGATCACAGCAGCCCTTTGCTTATTCGTACTTAAAGGTAGTGTGATTCACTCCACTACAACGAACCTCACAGTGTCGATATCTTTTATTCATTTGTTTCATTTCTGTGTTTATGTTTTGTCACCTCATTGGTTCTAACAGCTGGAGTGTAAATTTAACTGCTGTAGAGTTTATCGAATTTTACCTAGAACTAATAACCTTTGTGTACTGTAAGACAATTAAGAAAAAAGTTATATCAAATTATATTAATCACTCTTCTTGACCAGAATTGTAACCCGCAAAGAGTCGTAATGAGGGACGAAACCGGAAGTCCCGAAAAAGAACTCAGGTTGTCGGACAGGTGACTCAATATTGTTTCACGTCCGATCAGGGAATTGAACTCCGGATATCTTGCTGAAAGGCGAGTGTGCTATTCACAGCGTCACCCGACCACCCAATGGGCTCTACATTCCCGTCTTTCTACATATTTGAAAACATATAGCGATTTCTAGAGAAACAAGGTGTCGACCGGTACTGTTTGCTAAAAGGTCCACGGCAGTTGCTTGATGTGTTTATATTATTTTATTTTCACCATAGCGAACTGAATGTTTATGTATATAAATGAAATATATCTAGACAGCAGTAATATATTATATAGTCCCTACACTAGTTGAAATATGTATTCATCAGCTAAAAAAAACACAGATTTTATTACAGTGTGATATATAGCTGTCATATATAACCGCTAAATGAGACATATGCCTTATTAAGTACCAAACCAGCTGATGCACTAAAAGATTCATATGAACCATGGTCATGCATGGCACTGTATTGGGGTAACTGGGATGAAAGCACCTCTAGATGTCTAGATTAGACTACACTCTCTGTCCGCAGAAATTATTCTGACGTTTCTGGAGAAATGTGAGGACCATTGAAAATATAAGATGCCTATTTCAGCAGACATTACACATCTTGACATATGTCATGGGTAGGCTTCATTAATACGATGTGAATAAGAACAATGTAAACATGTATGTTGTGTTTCATACTGAAAATAATCAATTATCTGTCAACATTGAATAAATTCAACATTCCTTTCCTGTGAGGGTGACAGTGCCTGGAGTCACCCTGCAGTAATCACAGTCGGTGATCACTGTGGCGTAGCCAAGAATGATGGTGATATCTCAGGAATGAATTTACGTAATGCCATCCACTTAAATACATGAAGCGAAAGTAAATAGCACAAAGGGTTTTAAAACGTGCACTAAATGTTTTATTAACGCTGGTTTCAATTTAAAACAATTACGCATTCATATTTTGTGTTACTGTCAACTATGCTGACGTATTCAGTCGTCTTGAAAATATCACCGATCGTGTATCAGTCGACATTCTAGTGGTGTACATTAATTGTTACCTCACAGACCATGTATCTGACAACATTCTAGTGGTGTACATTAATTGTTACCTCACAGACCGTGTATCTGACGACATTCTAGCGGTGTACATTAAATGTTTCCTCACAGACCATGTATCCGACGTCATTTTAGCGGTCTACATTAATTGTTACCTCACAGACCGTGTATCTGACGACAGTATAGTGGTGTACATTAATTGCTACCTCACAGACCGTGTATCTGACGACATTCTAGCGGTGTACATTAAATGTTTCCTCACAGACCATGTATCCGACGTCATTCTAGTGGTGTACATTAATTGTTACCTCACAGACCGTGTATCTGACGAAATTCTAGTGGTGTACATTAATTGTTACCTCACAGACCATGTGACGTATTCAGTCGTCTTGAAAATATCACCGATCGTGTATCAGTCGACATTCTAGTGGTGTACATTAATTGTTACTTCACAGACCATGTATCTGACAACATTCTAGTGGTGTACATTGATTGTTACCTCACAGACCGTGTATCTGACGACAGTATAGTGGTGTACATTAATTGTTACCTCACAGACCATGTATCTGACGACATTCTAGTGGTGTACATTAGTTGTTACCTCACAGACCATGTATCTGACGACATTATAGTGGTGTACATTAATTGTTACCTCACAGACCATGTGACGTATTCAGTCGTCTTGAAAATATCACCGATCGTGTATCAGTCGACATTCTAGTGGTGTACATTAATTGTTACCTCACAGACCATGTATCTGACGACAGTATAGTGGTGTACATTAATTGCTACCTCACAGACCGTGTATCTGACGACATTCTAGCGGTGTACATTAAATGTTTCCTCACAGACCATGTATCCGACGTCATTCTAGTGGTGTACATTAATTGTTACCTCACAGACCGGGTATCTGACGACATTCTAGTGGTGTACATTAGTTGTTACCTCACAGACCGTGTATCTGCCAACATTCTAGTGGTGTACATTAGTTGTTACCTCACAGACCGTGTATCTGACGACATTCTAGCGGTGTACATTAAATGTTTCCTCACAGACCATGTATCCGACGTCATTTTAGCGGTCTACATTAATTGTTACCTCACAGACCGTGTATCTGACGAAATTCTAGTGGTGTACATTAATTGTTACCTCACAGACCATGTATCTGACAACATTCTAGTGGTGTACATTAGTTGTTACCTTACAGACCATGTATCTGACGACATTCTAGTGTACATTAATTGTTACCTCACAGACCGTGTATCTGACAACATTCTAGCGGTGTACATTAAGTGTTTCCTCACAGACCATGTATCTGACGACATTCTAGCGGTGTACATTAAGTGTTACCTCACAGACCGCGTATCTAACGACATTATAGTGGTGTGCATTAATTGTTACCTCACAGGCCATGTATCTGACGACATATCTGACAACATTCTAGGGGTGTACATTAATTGTTACTTCACAGACCGAGTATCTGACAACATTCTGGTGGGGTACCTTAATTGTTACCTCACAGGCCATGTATCTGACGACATATCTGACAACATTCTAGCGGTGTACATTAATTGTTTCCTCACAGACCGTGTATCCGACAACATTCTAGTGGTGCACATTAATTGTTACCTCAAAGACCGTGTTTCTGACAACATTCTAGCGGGGTACAGTAAGTGTTTCCTCACAGCCCGTGTATCTGACGACAGAATAGTGGAGTACATTAATTGTTACTTGACAGACCGGGTAGCTGACAACATTCTAGTGGTATACATTAAGTGTTTCCTCACAGACCCTGTATCTGACGACAGTATAATGGTGTACATTAATTGTTTCCTCACAGACCATGTCTCTGACGACATTCTAGCAGTGTACATTAAATGTTTCCTCACAGTCCATGTATCCGACGTCATTTTAGCGCTGTACATTAATTGTTACCACACATATCGTTTATCTGACGACATGCAAGTTATGCGTATTAATTGTGACCTCACAGACTGTGTTTCGGACGACATTCTAGTGGTGTAAATTAAGGGTTACCTCACATACCATGTATCTGATAACTCCTCACAGACCATGTAGCCGACGTCATTTTAGCGGTCTACATTAATTGTTACCTCAAAGACCGTGTTTCTGACAACATTCTAGCGGGGTACAGTAAGTGTTTCCTCACAGGCCATGTATCTGACGACATATCTGACAACATTCTAGGGGTGTACATTAATTGTTCCATCACAGACCTTGAATATGACGACATTCTAGTGGAGTACATTAATTGTTACTTCACAGACCGAGTATCTGACAACATTCTGGTGGGGTACCTTAATTGTTACCTCACAGGCCATGTATCTGACGACATTCTAATGGTGTTCATTAGTTGTTACCTCACGGACCGTGTATCTGACAAGATTCTAGCGGTGTACATTAAGTGATTCCTCACAGACCATGTAGCCGACGTCATTTTAGCGGTCTACATTAATTGTTACCTCACAGACTGTGTTTCGGACGACACTCTAGTGGTGTACATTAAGTGTTACCTCACAGACCGTGTATCATACGACATTCTAGTTGTGTACATTAACTGTTACCTTACATACCATGTATCTGACGACATATCTGACAACATTCTAGGGGTGTACATTAATTGTTCCATCACAGACCTTGAATATGACGACATTCTAGTGGTATACATTAATTGTTACCTCACCGACCGTGTATCTGACGAAATTCTAGTGGTGTACATTAACTGTTACCTTACATACCATGTATCTGACGACAGTATAATGGTGTACATTAATTGTGGTGGCAGTGTGACGTTAAATTAATGTCACACTGCCACCACAATTAATGTACACCACGGACCGTGTATCTGACGAAATTCTAGTGGTGTACATTAAGTGTTACCTCACAGACCGTGAATCTGACGACATTCTAGTGATGTACATTAATTGTTACTTGACAGACCGGGTATCTGACAACATTCTGGTGGGGTACCTTAATTGTTACCTCACAGACCTTGTATCTGACGACATTCTAGCGGGGTACAGTAAGTGTTTCCTCACAGCCCGTGTATCTGACGACAGAATAGTGGAGTACATTAATTGTTACCCTAGAGATTGTTTATCTGACGACATTCTAGTGATGTACATTAATTGTTACTTGACAGACCGGGTAGCTGACAACATTCTAGTGGTGTGCATTAGTTGTTACCTCACAGACCATGTATCCGACGTCATTCTAGCGGTGTACATTAAGTGATTCCTCACAGACCATGTCTCTGACGACATTCTAGCAGTGTACATTAAATGTTTCCTCACAGACCATGTATCCGACGTCATTTTAGCGGTGTACATTAATTGTTACCTCACAGACCGTGTATCTGACAACATTCTAGTGATGTACATTAATTGTTACCCTAGAGATTGTTTATCTGACGACATTCTAGTGGTGTACATTAGTTGTTACCTCACAGACCGTGTATCATACGACATTCTAGTGGTGTACATTAACTGTTACCTCACATACCATGTATCTGACGACATTCTAGTGATGTACATTAATTGTTACCCTAGAGATTGTTTATCTGACGACATTCTAGTGGTGTACATTAAGTGTTACCTCACATACCATGTATCTGATAACTCCTCACAGACCATGTATCCGACGTCATTTTAGCGGTGTACATTAATTGTTCCCTCACAGACCGTGTATCTGACAACATTCTAGTGGTGTGCATTAATTGTTACCTCACAGGCCGTGTATCTGACGACATTATAGTGGTGTACATTAATTATTACCTCACAGACCGTGTATCTGACGACATTTTAGCGGTGTACATTAAGTGGTCACTCACAGACCGTGTATCTGACGACATTCTATCGGTGTACATTAAATGTTTCCTCACAGACCATGTATACGACGTCATTATAGCGGTGTACATTAATTGTTACCTCACAGACCATGTATCTGACGACATTCTAGTGTGGTGTACATTAATTGTTACCTCACAGGCCATGTATCTGACGACCTTCTAGTGTACATTAATTGTTACCTCACAGACTGTGTTTCGGACGATATTCTAGTGGTGTACATTAATTGTTACCTCACAGACCATGTATCTGACGACATTCTAGTGTGGTGTACATTAATTGTTACCTCACAGGCCATGTATCTTACGACATTCTAGTGTACATTAATTGTTACCTCACAGACCGCGTATCTGACAACATTCTAGTGGTGCACATTAATTGTTACCTCACAGGCCGTGTATCTGACGACATTCTAGTGGTGTACATTAGTTGTTACCTCACAGACCGTGTATCTGCCAACATTCTAGTGGTGTACATTAGTTGTTACCTCACAGACCGTGTATCGGACAACATTCTAGTGGTGTGCATTAATTGTTACCTCACAGGCCGTGTATCTGACGACATTCTAGTGGTGTACATTAAGTGTTACCTCACATACCATGTATCTGATAACTCCTCACAGACCATGTATCCGACGTCATTTTAGCGCTGTACATTAATTGTTACCTCACAGACCGTGTATCTGACGACATTTTAGCGGTGTACATTAAGTGGTCACTCACAGACCGTGTATCTGACGACATTCTAGCAGTGTACATTAAATGTTTCCTCACAGACCATGTATCCGACGTCATTTTAGCGGTGTACATTAATTGTTCCCTCACAGACCGTGTATCTGACAACATTCTAGTGATGTACATTAATTGTTACCCTAGAGATTGTTTATCTGACGACATTCTAGTGGTGTACATTAAGTGTTACCTCACATACCATGTATCTGATAACTCCTCACAGACCATGTATCCGACGTCATTTTAGCGGTGTACATTAATTGTTCCCTCACAGACCGTGTATCTGACAACATTCGAGTGGTGTACATTAATTGTTACCTCACAGGCCATGTATCTTACGACATTCTAGTGTACATTAATTGTTACCTCAGAGACCATGTATCTGACGACATTATAGTGGTGTACATTAATTATTACCTCACAGACCGTGTATCTGACGACATTTTAGCGGTGTACATTAAGTGGTACCTCACAGACCGTGTATCTGACGACATTTTAGCGGTGTACATTAAGTGGTACCTCACAGACCGTGTATCTGACGACATTTTAGCGGTGTACATTAAGTGGTCACTCACAGACCGTGTATCTGACGACATTCTAGCAGTGTACATTAAATGTTTCCTCACAGACCATGTATCCGACGTCATTTTAGCGCTGTACATTAATTGTTACCTCACAGACCGTGTATCTGACAAGATTCTAGCGGTGTACATTAAGTGTTTCCTCACAGACCGTGTATCTGACGACATTCTATCGGTGTACATTAAATGTTTCCTCACAGACCATGTATCCGACGTCATTTTAGCGCTGTACATTAATTGTTACCTCACAGACCGTGTATCTGACGACATTCTATCGGTGTACATTAAATGTTTCCTCACAGACCATGTATCCGACGTCATTTTAGCGGTGTACATTAATTGTTCCCTCACAGACCGTGTATCTGACAACATTCGAGTGGTGTACATTAATTGTTACCTCACAGACCATGTATCTGACAACATTCTAGTGGTGTACATTAGTTGTTACCTCACAGACCGTGTATCTGACAACATTCTAGTGATGTACATTAATTGTTACCCTAGAGATTGTTTATCTGACGACATTCTAGTGGTGTACATTAGTTGTTACCTCACAGACCGTGTATCTGACAAGATTCTAGCGGTGTACATTAAGTGTTTCCTCACAGACCGTGTATCTGACGACATTCTAGCGGTGTACATTAAGCGTTTCCTCACAGACCGTGTATCTGACGACAGTATAATGGTGTACATTAATTGTTACCTCACAGATCGTTTATCTCGCGACATGCAAGTTATGCGTATTAATTGTGACCTCACAGACTGTGTTTCGGACGTGGTGTACATTAATTGTTACCTCACAGGCAATGTATCTGACGACATTCTAGTGTACATTAATTGTTACCTCAGAGACCGTGTATCTGACGACATTATAGTGGTGTACATTAATTGTTACCTCACAGACCGTGTATCTGACGAAATTCTAGTGGTGTACATTAATTGTTACCTCACAGACCGTGTATCTGACGACATTTTAGCGGTGTACATTAAGTGGTCCCTCACAGACCGTGTATCTGACGACATTCTATCGGTGTACATTAAATGTTTCCTCACAGACCGTGTGTCTGACGACATTCTAGTGTACATTAATTGTTTCCTCACAGATCGTTTCTCTGACGACATTCTTGCGGTTTACATTAATTGTTACCTCACAGGCCGTGTATCTGACGAAATTCTAGTGGTGTTCATTAATTGTTACCTCACAGGCCGTGTATCTGACGACATTGTAGCGGTGTACATTAAGTGTCTCCTCACAGACCGTGCATCTGACGACAGTATCATGGTGTACATTAATTGTTACCTCACAGATCGTTTATCTGACGACATTCTTGCGGTGTACATTAATTGTTACCTCACAGACCGTGTATCTGACGACAGTATAATGGTGTACATTAATTGTTACCTCACAGATCGTTTATCTCGCGACATGCAAGTTATGCGTATTAATTGTGACCTCACAGACTGTGT
>NW_018408547.1:91678-92062 GCF_002113885.1 Mizuhopecten yessoensis
AACATTCTAGTGGTTTACATTAATTGTTACCTCACAGACCGTGTATCTGACGACAGTATAGTGGTGTACATTAATTTTTACCTCACAGATCGTTTATCTGACGACATGCAAGTTATGCGTATTAATTGTGACCTCACAGACTGTGTTTCGGACGACATTCTAGTGGTGTACATTAATTGTTACCTCACAGGCCATGTATCTGGCGACATTCTAGTGTACATTAATTGCTACCTCACAGACCGTGTATCTGACGACAGTATAGTGGTGTACATTAATTGTTACCTCACAGGCCATGTATCTGACGACATTCTAGTGTACATTAATTGTTACCTCACAGACCGTGTATCTGACGACAGTATAGTGGTGTACATTAATTGTTACCTC
>NW_018408547.1:92146-92318 GCF_002113885.1 Mizuhopecten yessoensis
CCGTGTATCTGACGACATTCTAGTGGTGTACATTAATTGTTACCTCACAGGCCATGTATCTGACGACATTCTAGTGTACATTAATTGTTACCTCACAGGCCGTGTTTCTGACGACAGTATACTGGTGTACATTAATTGTTACCTCACAGGCCGTGTTTCTGACGACATTATA
>NW_018408547.1:94039-98114 GCF_002113885.1 Mizuhopecten yessoensis
ATCAGATAGTTTATCTGACGACATGCAAGTTATGCGTATTAATTGTGACCTCAGAGACTGTGTTTCGGACGACATTCTAGTGGTGTACATTAATTGTTACCTCACAGACCATGTATCTGACGACATTCTAGTGTACATTAATTGTTTCCCTCACAGACCGTGTATCTGACGACAGTATAGTGGTGTACATTAATTGCTACCTCACAGGCCATGTATCTGACGACAGTATAGTGGTGTACATTAATTGTTACCTTACAGGCCATGTATCTGACGAAATTCTAGTGTACATTAATTGTTACCTCACAGACCGTGTATCTGAGGACAGTACAGTGGTGTACATTAATTGCTACCTCACAGGCCATGTATCTGACGACAGTATAGTGGTGTACATTAATTGTGACCTCGCAGACTGTGTTTCGGACGACATTCTAGTGGTGTACATTAATTGTTAACTCACAGGCCATGTATCTGACGTCATTCTAGTGTACATTAATTGTTACCTCACAGACCGTGTATCTGAGGACAGTATAGTGGTGTACATTAATTGTTACCTCACAGACTGTGTTTCGGACGACATTCTAGTGGTGTACATTAATTGTTACCTCACAGGCAATGTATCTGACGACATTCTAGTGTACATTAATTGTTTCCTCACAGACCGTGTATCTGACGACAGTATAGTGGTGTACATTAATTGTGACCTCACAGACTGTGTTTCGGATGACATTCTAGTGGTGTACATTAATTGTTACCTCACAGGCAATGTATCTGACGACATTCTAGTGTACATTAATTGTTTCCTCACAGACCGTGTATCTGACGACAGTATAGTGGTGTACATTAATTGCTACCTCACAGGCCATGTATCTGACGACAGTATAGTGGTGTCCATTAATTGTGACCTCACAGACTGTGTTTCGGACGACATTCTAGTGGTGTACATTAATTGTTACCTCACAGGCCGTGTATCTGAGGACAGTACAGTGGTGTACATTAATTGCTACCTCACAGGCCATGTATCTGCCGACAGTATAGTGGTGTACATTAATTGTGACCTCACAGACTGTGTTTCGGACGACATTCTAGTGGTGTACATTAATTGTTAACTCACAGGCCATGTATCTGACGTCATTCTAGTGTACATTAATTGTTACCTCACAGACCATGACGACAGTATAGTGGTGTACATTAATTGTTACCTCGCAGGCCGTGTATCTGACGACATTCTAGTGGTGTACATTAATTGTTACCTCACAGGCAATGTATCTGACGACATTCTAGTGTACATTAATTGTTACCTCACTGACCGTGTATCTGACGACAGTATAGTGGTGTACATTAATTGCTACCTCACAGGCCATGTATCTGCCGACAGTATAGTGGTGTACATTAATTGTGACCTCGCAGACTGTGTTTCGGACGACATTCTAGTGGTGTACATTAATTGTTAACTCACAGGCCATGTATCTGACGTCATTCTAGTGTACATTAATTGTTACCTCACAGACCATGACGACAGTATAGTGGTGTACATTAATTGTTACCTCACAGACTGTGTTTCGGACGACATTCTAGTGGCGTACATTAATTGTTACCTCACAGGCCATGTATCTGACGTCATTCTAGTGTACATTAATTGTTACCTCACAGACCATGACGACAGTATAGTGGTGTACATTAATTGTTTCCTCACAGACCATGTATCTGACGACAGTATAGTGGTGTACATTAATTGTGACCTCACAGACTGTGTTTCGGATGACATTCTAGTGGTGTACATTAATTGTTACCTCACAGGCCATCTATCTGACGACATTATAGTGGTGTACATTAATTGTTACCTCACAGGCCATGTATCTGACGACATTCTAGTGTACATTAATTGCTACCTCACAGACCGTGTATCTGATGACAGTATAGTGGTGTACATTAATTGTTACCTCACAGGCCATGTATCTGACCACATTCTAGTGTACATTAATTGTTACCTCACAGGCAATGTATCTGACGACATTCTAGTGTACATTAACTGTTACCTCACAGACCGTGTATCTGACGACATTATAATGGTGTACATTAATTGTTACCTCACAGACTGTGTTTCGGACGACATTCTAGTGGCGTACATTAATTGTTACCTCACAGGCCAAGTATCTGACGACATTCTAGTGTACATTAACTGTTACCTCACAGACCGTGTATCTGACGACATTATAATGGTGTACATTAATTGTTACCTCACAGGCCGTGTTTCTGACGACAGTATAGTGGTATACATTAATTGTTACCTCACAGGCCGTGTTTCTGACGACATTATAGTGGTGTACATTAATTGTTACATCACAGGCCGTGTATCTGACGACATTATAGTGGTTTACATTAATTGTTACCTCACAGGCCGTGTTTCTGGCGACAGTATAGTGGTATACATTAATTGTTACATCACAGGCCGTGTATCTGACGACATTATAGTGGTTTACATTAATTGTTACCTCACAGGCCGTGTTTCTGACGGCATTATAGTGACGACATTCTAGTGTACATTAATTGTTTCCCTCACAGACCGTGTATCTGACGACAGTATAGTCGTGTACATGAATTGTTACCTCACAGACTATGTATCTGACAACATTCTAGTGGTGTACATTAATTGTTACCTCAGAGATTGTTTATCTGACGACATGCAAGGGTGTACATTAATTGTTACCTCACAGGCCGTGTTTCTGGCGACAGTATAGTGGTATACATTAATTGTTACCTCACAGTGTATCTGACGACATTCTAGTGTACATTAACTGTTACCTCACAGACCGTGTATCTGACGACATTCTAGTGGTGTACATTAATTGTTACCTCACAGATCGTTTATCTGACGACATTATAATGGTGTACATTAATTGTTACCTCACAGATCGTTTATCTGACGACATGCAAGTTATGTGTATTAATTGTGACCTCACAGACCGTGTATCTGACGACAGTATAGTCGTGTACATGAATTGTTACCTCACAGACTATGTATCTGACAACATTCTAGTGGTGTACATTAATTGTTACCTCACAGATCGTTTATCTGACGACATGCTAGTTATGTGTATTAATTGTGACCTCACAGACTGTGTTTCGGACGACATTATAGTGGTGTACATTAATTGTTCCCTAACAGGCCATGTATCTGACGACATTATAGTGGTGTACATTAATTGTTACCTCACAGGCCATGTATCTGACGACATTCTAGTGTACATTAATTGTTACCTCACAGACCATGTATCTGACGACATTATAATGGTGTACATTAATTGTTACCTCACAGATGGTTTATCTGACGACATGCAAGTTATGCGTATTAATTGTGACCTCACAGACCGTGTATCTGACGACAGTATAGTGGTGTACATGAATTGTTACCTCACAGACTATGTATCTGACAACATTCTAGTGGTGTACATTAATTGTTACCTCACAGAACATGTATCTGACGACATTATAATGGTGTACATTAATTGTTACCTCACAGATGGTTTATCTGACGACATGCAAGTTATGCGTATTAATTGTGTCCTCACAGTCTGTGTTTCGGACGACATTCTAGTG
The DNA here is from genome assembly GCF_002113885.1 of Mizuhopecten yessoensis. Lineage (NCBI taxonomy): Eukaryota > Metazoa > Mollusca > Bivalvia > Pectinida > Pectinidae > Mizuhopecten > Mizuhopecten yessoensis. Next base: position 97,637 of record NW_018408547.1, read on the forward strand.
GTGTACAGAAATTGTTACCTCACAGACCATATATCTGACGACAGTATAGTGGTGTACATTAATTATTACCTCACAGGCCGTGTATCTGACGACATTATAGTGGTGTACATTAATTGTTACCTCACAGGCCATGTATCTGACGACATTCTAGTGTACATTAATTGTTACCTCACAGACTGTGTTTCGGACGACATTCTAGTGGTGTACAGTAATTGTTACCTCACAGACCATATATCTGACGACAGTATAGTGGTGTACATTAATTGCTACCTCACAGATCGTTTATTTGACGACATGCAAGTTATGCGTATTAATTGTGACCTTACAGACTGTGTTTCGGACGACATTCTAGTGGTGTACATTAGATGTTACCTCACAGGCCATGTATCTGACGACATTCTAGTGTACATTAACTGTTACCTCACAGACCGTGTATCTGACGACAGTATAGTGGTGTACATTAATTGTTACCTCACAG
>NW_018408547.1:98187-121214 GCF_002113885.1 Mizuhopecten yessoensis
TAGTGGTGTACATTAATTGTTACCTCACAGGCCATGTATCTGACGACATTATAGTGGTGTACATTAATTGTTACCACACAGGCCGTGTATCTGTCGACATTCTAGTGGTGTACATTAATTGTTACCTCACCGGCCATGTATCTGACGACATTCTAGTGTACATTAATTGTTACCTCACAGACCGTGTATCTGACGACATTCTAGTGGTGTACATTAATTGTTACCTCACAGACCATATATCTGACGACAGTATAGTGTTGTACATTAATTGTTACCTCACAGACCGTGTATCTGACGACATTCTAGTGGTGTACATTAATTGTTACCTCACAGGCCATGTATCTGACGACATTTTAGTGTACATTAATTGTGACCTCACAGACCGTGTATCTGACGACAGTATAGTGGTGTACATTAATTGTGACCTCTCAGACCGTGTATCTAACGACATTCTAGTGTACATTAATTGTTACCTCACAGACCGTGTATCTCACGACATTCTAGTGGTGTACATTAATTGTTACCTCAGAGATTGTTTATCTGACGACATGCAAGTTATGCATATTAATTGTGACATCATAGGTCGTATTTCCGTCGACATTCTAGTTGTCTCATATATTGCATTGATTGATTCATCTAGGATGTGACATAATCTTCATTTGTAAAAGATTTTGCATTAGTTTTCATGTATTGTCGAGGTCGATGTAAGCTGATCCAGCTAATTGAGAAGTATGGGAATATTACACATAGTTTTAGTCATGTTAGCATTAGTCATTTGAACAGGTTCAATATATTGTAAATGTATGTACATCGAATATACAAGCAGAATACATTTGCAATAAAATGGAAATTTCAAAAGCATCCTTTATTGATAGCAGCGGGACCGTGTATGATTGTGAATAATGGGTACAGCGTACATACAATATATTAGATACCTATCTATACCTCAACAGCGATGCTAAGTATGTCATGGCCAGCTCCAGGTCATTCTCTTATACACCTCAGGTATAGATACACGGACTTTCGCGATGAAGAACTACCTACCCTTTCACACAGGTAAGTAACACAAAAGGAAGATAAACAATGTTTAGCCAAACGTAAGCTTTATTACAATTTTCACTTTGAGATATCATAGCAAGTCTGATAAATAGTTTGTTATGTTTCTCCCTAGATTTAGAGTAAATATATTGTATTATATCGTTTATAGATATTAGTGATTATCATCTGTATTCCCCTGCTGATATTTATCTATATATATCTAAAAGACAAGTCTTTATACGATTGATATATATAAATGTATTACATTTATCACATAAAGTAACCAATAAGAGTTCATAGCCCCCTCATGCTTTTGCCTCGTTCAATGCTCTGCACACTCACATTCAAAATAACAATCCTGGCTTTATATATGCATCTTAAAAGTGTTATAAGTTCTCTTGTGTATGTAGATCAATAATAAATAACAAAACAGAAGTTTTTTAATAAACCACTACATTTTTTTCATTCTTTAACCCGGGTTTCTCCGTATTTGTTGCTAGTCATATGTATATAATAAGAGTCAGTATTGTTTACAACTAGGCGGGTATATGTGTGTGTTGTAAAGTACTGAACACCATATCTCATGCTACATGCTGTGAGGGGAAACGATAAGGTCGTAATATATTGTCACATATGACCTTCACACAAACAGCTCACCCGTGTGTACACCTACAGTAGTTCGTGTTAATAACACTGTGTATGGGTTTTATCGTGCTTTAAAGGTACATTTTTGTACCTAGGTCAAAGTGATGGGGACCCTATAGGTGATTCGCATGTGACAGAATTCAGCGATGAAATGTTATTTAAGTATATCCATCACATACACTATGCTATATAATATTTATATACATGTAAACTGAAAAACAGGCAGTTTTGAACACACCGTTAAGAACACAAACATCATTTAGTCTAAGATATGATACCTATTTATAAAAACGACGGAGATAACAATATTATTTGGAACGTGTATGATAATGTATATCACCAAATTAAAATTGAATCAAAATTTCAATATATATCATCAATTGGTCCCTGTTCAGCGTAAATGGTTAACAAAATCACCAAGTGTTCCTTATAAATGGTTAACAAAATCACCAGGTGTTCCTTGTAAATGGTTTACATATCACCAGTCGTTCCTTGTAAATGGTTTATAAAATCACTACGTCTTCCTTGTTAATATATTGTTAATAAGATCACTAGAGGTGTTCCTTGTAAATATTTTTATATCACAAGGTGTTCCTTGTAAATAGTTCACAATATCACCAGGTGTTCCTTGTAAATGGTTAACAATATCACCAGGTGTTCCTTGTAAATGGTTTACATATCACCAGTCGTTCCTTGTAAATGGTTAACAATATCATCAGGTGTTCCTTGCAAATGGTTAACAATATCACCAGGTGTTCCTTGTAAATGGTTCACAATATCACCAGGTGTTCCTTGCAAATGGTTAACAATATCACCAGGTGTTCCTTGTAAATGGTTAACAATATCACCAGGTGTTCCTTGCAAATGGTTAACAATAACACCAGGTGTTCCTTGTAAATGGTTTACAATATCACCAGGTGTACCTTGTAAATGGTTAACAATATCACCAGGTGTTCCTTGTAAATGGTTAACAATATCACCAGGTGTTCCTTGTATATGGTTAACAATATCACCAGATGTACCTTGTAAATGGTTAACAATATCACCAGGTGGTCCCTGCAAATGGTTAACAATATCACCAGGTGTTCCATGCAAACAAATTGTTCATAAGATCACTAGAGGTGTTCCTTGTAAATGGTTTACAATATCACCAGGTGTTCCTTGTAAATGGTTAACAATATCACCAGGTGTTCCGTGTAAATGGTTAACAATATCACCAGGTGTTCCTTGTAAACAAATTGTGTATAAGATCACTAGAGGTGTTCCTGTAAATGGTTTTTTATATCACCAAGTCTTCCATGTAAACGATTAATCACAAAATGTGTACCTTGTAAATAAATGGTTTGTACAATTGTTAATTGAAAATGGTGTATCATATAACCAGGTCTTCCTTGAATATGTTTTTTTTTTATCACCAGGTGTTCCTTGTAAATGTATTTATATCATTAGGTGTTCCTTGTAAATTGTTTAATATATTACCAGGTGTTCCTTGTAAATGTTTTTATATCACCAGATGTTCCTTGTAAATGTTTTTTTATATCGCCATGTGTTCCTTGTAAATGTTTTTATATCACAAGGTGTTCCTTGTAAATGTTTTTATATCATCAGGTGTTCCTTGTAAATTGTTTACTATATCACCAGGTGTTCCTTGTTAATGTTTTCTTATCACCAAGTGTTCTTTATAAATGTTTTTTTTTATATCATCAGGTTTTTCTTGTTTAAGGTATTATTAAATATTACCAGGTTTAAATTGTTAATATTCTAGGCAATATAACCAAACATTTCGTAGTTAACGTTTTATTATATCACCAAGCTTGTTATTATCTAACTATATATAATATATCCAAAAGTGTTTTTGTTTACTGCTTTATTATATGAGAATGCGTTATTTATCAACGATTTATGAATACACGGTCAACATTGACAAAACCAAAGTTTGAAGTTGACCATGATACGACTGATTCCATTGTTGGATAAAAATTTGATCGATAAGTTTAAATACAATGTACGTTTAAATCAATGACTTATGACTAAAATCATTTGACCGTTTTCTGATTTAATCAGTAGTCTTGGTTTGGGGTCAAATTAAGATTAAAGCCGGAAATATTTTACAGCAAGTATATAAATAATATTTATATCTTCCTCAAGTGTCCCTATTTATTAACTCAAATTCACCCAGTAGACATTGACTTAACAGTAGTGCTATATTTCTTAACTAAAGAAAGTGCGGATTAAAGTTTATCAAACTTTGAAGAAACAAATGAAATAAAATACAAATTTCGAGAAAGGTGAGTTTTAAAAATGTTAAAATCGTTTTTCGCGTCGGTAAATTTGAAAAAAAATATCTTCCATAACAGCAAATTTAAAATAGTTATTATTGCTTAACTTTTTTTGGGGGGGGGGGGGGGGGGTTGCTTTGTTTATTGAAATCGGCTGTAGTGTATTAAACTATAGAAACATTTCAAAACTTATATCATAGCATCACAAAAATCGGTGACATGCATACTATCATTTTTGGATATAGTATTTCAGATGCTATGCTGTTGCTGTTGCTGTCCCCAAAAACAAGAATCATGGCTCGTTGAGGAAAAGAATCAGGTATGCAACTTTAAGAAAAAATCTTTAATAATAATTAGATGTGTAATACAGTAGATGTAATGAATTCAGATTAAAAGTCAGGATTCACATAACCTAGTAATTGAAATAGTAATGCTTAGTTATTTATATTAAGAAATCACCATTTGACTTCAAACATTAGATGATTTACAGAAAATCTGCCTTTAGGACATTTCACGAAAATGAAAAAAAAAAGTCTTTTGAAGTTAACAGTGTTTGTGATATAAGCAATGCAGCGTTTCCATAGAGCTGTGCGAAAGATAGGTTGCCTGACAAACGTAGATTGTAAGATGTCATGGTTGGAAATCTTACTCCTGGTAGAAAGAGCCCGATCTCTTCTCAACACCATGCAATATAACATTACCAAACTTCCTGTTTATAAAAAAACAAACGTTCCTTTGAAAATTAACAAGTAATTCGTGATTGTGAATGTGTAAGTGTTTGTATTTGTTGTGTTGTGTTTACAAGGATGAGTATAACTTCGTAATATTTATTTTAGTTTCAATGCCTGCTGTACTCTGCTACTCTGCGTCTAAAACGAAAGATATCTAGAGAATGTAGAATGTATGTAGAATGTCATACTCTATATATATCTTCCTATAACAAGTTTATTTCATCCTATAACAGGGTTATAACATCCTATAACAGGGTTATATCTTACTATAACAGGGTTATATCATCCTATAACATGGTGATATCGTCCTATAACAGGGTTATAACATCCTATAACAGGGTTATAGGAAGATATAACACTGTTATAGGATGATATACCCCTGTTATAGGATGATAAAACCCTGCTATATGATGATATAACCCTGTTATATCATCCTATAACAGGGTTATATCATCCTATAACATGGTGATATCATCCTATAACAGGGTTATATCTTCCTATAACAAGTTTATTTCATCCTATAACAGGGTTATATCATCCTATAACAGGGTTATATCATCCTATAACAGGGTTATATCTTCCTATAACAGGGTTATATCTTCCTATAACAGGGTTATATCATCCTATAACAGTGTTATATCATCCTATAACATGGTTTTATCATCCTATAACAGGGTTATATCATCATATAACAGGGTTATATCATCCTATAACAGGGTTATATCATCCTATCACAGGGTTTTATCATCCTATAACAGGGTTATATCATCCTATAGCAGGGTTATATCGTCCTATAACAGGGTTATATCATCCTATAGCAGGGTTATATCATCCTATAACAGGGTTATATCATCCTATAGCAGTGTTATATCATCCTATAACATGGTTATATCATCATATAACAGTGGTATATCATTCTATAACAGGGTTATAGGTTAAAATATAAACAATGCTTCAGGAAGAATTATTCAAAAATGAATATGAACACTTATGTAGCACGCGGTATACAAAAAGGATACAACAATAGTTTCTGTTAAAGAGTAATAGAAAATATAACATCAACGGTAACTTGATATCAACATCAGGCAAACCACCCTTCCTGATCTGTATTGTGCGTGGGCCAGTCAGATAGACAACAGATGTTACCTTCAGTATACATCAGTGTTAACAATATGCTAGCATACTACAGTATACATAGCAATGAGACAATAATAGTATCCATTATATTCGTAAAATATTCTAGTCGCTTTTCATCAGCACATGTTTTCTGTTTGACTTTCACGTTATAACCTTTCTTTGACTTTTAAGTTATTTTCTCATTATTCAGTTATCATCCTTTGGCTAAAATATATATTTGGTATCATTTTTTCCTTTCGGTTCTGAAGTCTGTATTATATCAACTGCCATCGACTCCCTTGTCCGTATGCCTCTGTTGCAATACCTGCCTTAAACCTTCTTGGTACGGATCCCAGGACAACTACCAAAAGTGTTAATATCCGTTATTGGAATCGTTATTGATAACCGGTTTTGCTAGCACGACATATTACTATGAATTGAGTTCTATAAGTAAACTTGATACAGAATACCGATGGTATTTGTATGTACATACATTACGATCATCAGATAAAATAGATTTTTGCAAATCAAATAGCATCAAGCAAAACAATTGAATTTTCCCTGCAACGTATTGTGTCATTGTCAGATTTGTTGTACTGTATAGAAAAGAAGAGCTTAGTTGACCACTATTAAAAAATAATTTTTCTATACAAATTAAACCGGTTCTTAAGTGCTATGTTTCCTTTTGTTTCAGACTGTAGAATACAGAGACAAACAAAGAGGGAGAGTAATGGTGTATGACTATAACACCCGCCATGGCGACCTGGATATTTGCTTGAATGATAATACAAGGAGTCTCCAGTTATATGGCTTAGGGTTACAGAGCAACTTTGGCTTGCCTCTAGCATAACAAGATCTAAAGACCCTACAGTCAGAGGAGTCTACGGAACTTATCTAATACGGACTGGCCAGTGTTGACGGGCGCTTGCAATCTCCATTTATATGACGTTGTGATATGTACATATTTAGGCTTTGAATATGTCCCGGGAAACTGGAACATGTATTCCCTTCGCGTTGTTTATCTGTATGGTTTTGTTCCCTAATATGTTAATTCTAAAAGGTCAAATGACCTTCAAATGTCCTTATCAATGTATTACAATTAAGTCAGTAAAAACGCTGTACAAGGTCAATAACTAGATCATCATAATTCTAAATATATGCTAAAACCAGGTCAGTTTCATGATATAAATAAGTGAGAACTAGGTCAGCTTAAATCATGCTAAAATCAAAATCTTTGTCAGCATCATGCTTAAATCAATAAACAAGTGAGAACTAGGTCAGCTTCATGCTAAAATCAAAATCTAGTTAGAATCATGCTGGAATCAAAATATAACTAGGTCAACTTCATGCTTTAAATAAGTTATATCTAGACCAAGGTCGTGTCATTGATTGTTAGGTTTACAATTCCGCATTGATTGATAGAGGAGAGTTAGTCAAATTCAACATGTGTCCAATGTTTATCCACACAAATGTATGCCAAACTAATATGCACGAATAGGTTATTCGAAGATTTAAATACACAAACCTCTAATACCAAAGTTTTACTTTTTACACAAAATTGTTTGTGTAAAAAGTAAAACTTTGACATGACATATTTCCAAACCTCCATATCATGTTTTTGCGCATTCAATAGACAGATATTTGATATTCACAATCATGTACATAATTATTTAACTATCTTAATTTATTTTTCGGGATGTGAAATGACATTAAGAGAGTGAAAACACATTCCAAAGATCAGGACCAGTTGTTATAAAAATTGATATAAAAGGGAACATCTCTCGATCCTGTGTTGGTAGAGTTTGTGAGATACTTACTATTTGTACTGCCGATCTAACCTTACTAATATCTGTGTATTACCTGTATCGTGTAAGTAACATTGATATAATGTGCTATTCTGTATAATGAGGTTTTCCTCATTTTTATCATCTTATGACTTTCTTTATACCGAAATGTTTTCTGAACCTTTGTGCTTTGATTATCTGTTTTAAAATGTATGACATTGCTTGTGTTTGTCATTATAATGTGTTGATATGACGGTGAATCCAGACCGTGGTTGCTCAAAGGTTGGTTTACATAAACCAGTAGTGAAAAATGGCTCTCAAAACAAAACAAATCCCCAAACACATAAGTTTGATCTGTCTCAATTAATCTATAGCATAAACCAAATGTTGTTATGGGTTGGGGTTTTTTTTGGGGGGGGGGGGGGAGGGGTAATAAACTTCGTATCTGGTATTTCACATGTCTTTGCCAGAGATGCATGGCAGAGTCTTCATTGGCAAAATGTAGAAAAAAATGTAAATAGAGTTTCGGACATAAGTAAGTAATACAGTCTTTCTGGAGTCCAACCATTTTGATAATGGAGCTAGTGGTCATTTGAATCATTTTTTCTCTTACCCTGGACAGGTGTTTCTATGTAGGTATGTGGCATATGACAATTCTACCATCAGATGCAGAATTTGGTGTCACAACCTCAGCAAAGTCTCGGTTCTGGACCAAATTCTACACCCTCGGTTAGAATAATAGTCTCATCGTAGAGTTGAGACGAGGGCTTCCCCGGTAAAACAAATAATATACATGACGCCATGTCATCAATGCATGGACGTCAGGTCAATATTACATTGACTACCCGTCACGTCAACATTGCATTATATTTATGACGAGGTAAATAGGGTAAGTGAAAAAGAAACATTCACTCACGTTTGGGTGAGATGTATCTCAACACCCTCGAAATACCCTGGGCGCCTACTTCACCCCGATTACTGTATACACATATGTAATTAATAAAGGGGAAGGTGTGTTCCTTTCATAACACTTTAACCTGTGGATAATCGGTCTTTAGAAATCCTTTACTTATCCAGTGATATTAGCTATCTGACGAGAAAGGTGTTTCATTTTCTAAACAGAATACAGTGTTTTTACAGCCAATGTCGTATTTGAATATATTACATTGTATGTAAGTTGTTTTATGGTGACAAGGACTAAAGCTGTATGCAATATAGCTTCTAAAATCATTCGATTGTTTGTTTTGTGTTTTATTGTTTTGTTCTGGCTCAAGAATCTTTAAAATAAATAATCCATTGATAGTATTGTGTATATATATATGCAATACACTACACCTGAAGATACGGTACAGTCACCCTAAAATAGATCGTGTGACAGCTACTAGAAACCTAACTATTTGGGGTCAGAGAAAATGTGGCCTAGATTGAGGATAAAGAAAGGGCTGGCTATAGACGATTTAAATGTGGTTTGGTTAAAGGACAGAGGATTTAACTTTTCAAATGATATTTGCCATTATATGGTTTTTTTACATTATGTCTTGTTTCACTTAAGTACATTTTTATCATTTAAGTAACTTCACTGGGTGAAGTAAGCAGCATAACAACCGGGTTAGACGTTATATCGTGATGGCTAGCATCTCGAGCCACGTACTAATATCCCTCTGATTTCAATAGAATCTTCCTCTATTTCTTGTCCACGGTCATTTTACAGACTTACCCTTGAAGCTGCATGTTTTTGTTATGTACAAGACAGCTTCGTTTGTCCGTTGATGTCTGTGGTGACCGTGGTGTATGTGATATGGTCACTTCAACACCAGCAACCCCCCATTAGAGTCATCCCTGCCATACGCCCATACCTAATCTCGGAAGGGTATTCGGTTTCTCTAAAAAAAAAGGCCGCGGTGGCCAAGTGGTTAAGGCGTCTGATATTCTGCTACCACAAGCTCTCTACCAATGGGTCGCGTGTTTGAGACCTACGTGGGGCCAGCTCCTGGCCGTAGTTCGGCGGTTTTATTCCCCGGGAACTCCGGCTTTAATTCACCACCAAAACATGGCACGTCCTTAAATGACCGTAGCTGTTAATAGGACGTAAAACACAAGCAAACCAAACCAAAATCTAAGTTTAATATCCGTCATCCTTTTGGCTGAGGCTGGTCCCACGCCATCCAGTGTACATAATTCTGTTTTATTGACAGCTTGTAAATTAAAAGGTGACATTTTTTAAGTAAATTTAAGTATGTATGCGAGTATTTGTACCATACATGACTAAGAGCATTTCGTGATGTAATGAAGAAATAACCCACCACAGCCCTAATTATACATATACTGTTCATGCATATAAACAACAATAGAGTACCGAAGTGTCAACAATATCGTAATTTGAACTAAACATCGATAAGACTCGGTGAAATATAAACAACCGAAAGATTTACAAAACCCTTGAAATATTAAAAGGAGAAAAAGACCAATCATCCGGATGGGTAAGTGTCTTCTACTTCATCGACGAACCCCGCCATGTAAACCGAGGTCAAATCAAAGTGATGTCACATCCTCGTAGTGAGAATCATCCTCGATACTCCAGGGGTTACGCCCACTTTTGCTCTGTGCACCACTGGAACATGTCATAGCAAAATTGAAGGCACGCAACTATAGCTATTTGATTGGTGGCAGGTAAAAAAAACCCAGACCAATCACTAGGCTGCTACTTGTTCTTTGAAGATAACAGAGGAACGACGCCCGACTTTAAAGCCAATAAGTTTTACCTTTACGAGACCGCGAAATTCTTTTAATGTACATCAAAGGATCAAACTAGTCTTCTCGTCTCATCCACAAGACGATGTTCACTGAGCCTTCGATTTTGCTATGACATATTCCAGGATTGCAGAGAGCGAAAGTGAGCATAACCCCTTGATATCGAGGATGCCCGCCATGTCAACCGAGATCAAATCAAAGTAATGTCGCGTCCTCGTAGCGAGAACATCCTCGATACTCCAGAGGTTACGCCTACTTTTGCTCTGTGCACCCCTGTAATATGTCATAGCAAAATTGAAGGCACGCGGCTAAGTATTTGATTGGTGTTAGGTTAAAAAAACGACCTATCGCAAACTGGACACCCGACTTCAAAGCCATTCAATTTTACCGTTACGCGACCGAGAGATTCTTTTGATGTGCATCAAAGGATCAAACTTGTTTTCTTGCCTACGATTTTTGCCATGACATAATCCAGGGGTGGAAAAAGCAAAAGTAAGCATAACCCTGGAGTATCGAGGATGCGCGAGAACGTGATAGAGACAACAAACAAAACAACAACGTTCACGTATGAGCACATCCGAAAACCTCTACCTTCATATCACACAAAGAAATTACACAAAACGTGTCCATAGTCTTTATATCTATGCATCTCTGAAAATCCTGTTTTGTATGTGAGTTTGTCCTTCGGCAGTCGCCATGCATCACGGAATCCATGATGTCCGAAGCAACTACTTGAAACCGAATCAACTGCGATATGTAATCACCGTAGGGTGAGAAACCAAGCATATTACAAACAAGAAAGGGAAACTTCGCTATCAGAACATCGAAATCGTCCCGATTAACGTACAACGTAGGAAAGGTTGAGGAAAACAGCTGAAGTAAATATCTGTAACGTCCTTAATTTCAAACTCGTGAGGGTATATATATACAACCGACGCAAACAGCATATGTCTTTGTTATTAAAAGACGGTGCATCGTTGATATATCTTGATGTGAAATTGAAGGCCCACCTTGATACACAAGGGGTTACTATCATGTATGAGAGAGAGCATAAGTGAGTGTATTGGAGTACGGAGGATGAGTCCTTGCTAGATTTTTGTTCATGTACCAGTACTGATATGCTCTTCAATTAATAGCAGTATCTGAAAACGAAAACATGTCGACCAGAAGAGGGGCACAGCTTGTTCGTATAGGAATGTCTACAGTCTGGGAAATATTGACATCGAACTAAAATAAGATATTTTTAATCCGGAACTCGGCCATTTTCATGATTTCATCCTGAATTTATTTCATTTTGATCTTCGTTGTGCTTACCACAAAACATACTCCTAAATGGTTTACAACCATATTTTGATATCGCTGTTCGGTTGTTGATTTTTATGGGGGAAAAACCCAACTCTAATGATATGTGATCGAAGGCGTCCTTTCAGTTCGGTATTAGGATTGGTAGTGTCAATAGTGAAAAAGTCTAAAGTTCGGATAGAATAAATATATGTATGAACAGACCAAAATTGTCTCTATAAATAGCTGATTTATGTTTGCAAACAATAAAACAATTTAAAAATACATCCCTTAGTTAATACATATAAATACTAAATAATCCTCGACAAATATAATACTGAAGTACAGTCCTAAAAAATGTAGAAGTGAACTAACACCTTACTATTTAAAGTTTCTCGACCGGGAACATGCAGTATTCTGTCAAAATAGACGACATCCTATAGAGTATAGATATATAGTTTATTGTCACCCTTCTAATTTGTAACACTCTTTCTGATTGGATATCATTGCCGAAAATATGTCCGGTAGGGGCTATTTTGGTAGTATTCAAGAACAACTCAAACTCACAAAGTGATTTATAACTTTGCAGAAAAAAAAAGTAATAAAAGATTGCCATGGTGAAAATTCGTTATCTCTGGGTTAGGAGGGGTCTACCGGCTCATAGACCCTTATGTGGCCTTATAAATAACAAAAAGTTTTCAAACCAATATCAAAGTAGCATATGAGACTGTCCAGTCTGACTGTACCTTGCATAAACCTGCCTAAATTATAAGATTAATTCTAACAACTGTATCTTATTTTTCCTTGGAACGTATTCGTTTATTACGCGATCGTCAGTTGTACTGCCAATATATACCGGCCAGACTGCAAGGACGAGTGAAACTAGCAAGGTAAACAAGAACAATCCTAAAAGATGAAAAACGGCAGAGTTGTATGTTTTCAGTTATAAGTGTTTGATAGCTCTGTATCTTAAGTATTTCTTAATACATATAAGCAAATGACCATGGAGGGTTTAAAGAATTAAATACTTACAACAAGCAACACGCACGCATGTAAAACTGCATTAACCAATCAAAGGGAGGTAACTCAGTTTACCGCAGTGAAAAACCAACGGGTCTCTGAAGTTTTGCTGTACCAGTTATTATATATTTAACTTAAAGCCTCCACTGTTCTAGATGGATTTTCATATTAACATCAACCACTCCCCCTCATCTAAGAAGATTTAAAGAAATCCTGGATCCGACAATGCCCACTGAACACACTATTATTTTTCTTTCCTTCTTTTCTGTTCCCTTTTCTAGCAGTAGGTCAGACTGCAGATTAAAATCGGTACATCTAAACAATTCGTCTATTATACTGTTGATCCTGACAAGCTAATCACAGCGTCGATTGCGTGAAGATGATGATTTAATTTACCCCGGCCAATATTTAATATAGTGTGAGCAGTTTAATGATGAATTCAATTCCATTAATATAAATGACCTTGTCTATTGAAGACAGCGTCATTACAAGTTCAACGATGACTTTAGGCCTACAATATTGAGATGGTCTACTAGACCGTTTCCAAGCTTATTAAAGTAGTCTTGTCTCATAAATCACGTAATTAATATATCACTGACAAGTATTTTATTAGACATCTGAAAAAAACCCGGCTATTATACCTTAATGTTATCCATCAAGTTTAAAGATGGTCGAGATGCACCTTGAACGTAACGTCTGACACCGTCGGCAGTAACGTACACCATCGTGATTCTATATGAACAGAGATCCCGACCCTAGAGTGGCAAGTTCGGGGAAGATCCGCCGGCGTTAGAAATCTCAGCATGATTATGATGTCATAAAACAAGCAACGGCAGATTATTTTTCGCGCCAAATTCACGACTCCCCATGTGTTGCATGGGCCAAACCTTCCCCAAATTGATTTTTCAAAAAAAATTCGTATAATACAGCAAAACGAAAGTCAATGTCGACTTGTATGTGTATACGAGCATGTGAAGATGTCAGTGTGTTACACGGATCAAGTTACATCATATGGCAAACTATATACTTAACTCGCGCGTTCTCACTCATCATGCGCCATTAACCGAAAATCTTGTCGCGTGATCCTTCCACCACCTATAATACAGCCTATACGTCAAAATTTTAGTTCACTGCTTCAACATTGATATGTTTTCCAAAAACAAACAAACAAAATAATGAAAAAGTACGGTAAAGTTTTTATAAAGTGTACATGAACATGCCAATATACTTGAAACATCGTTGTTGCGTCACTTTTCTGATACAAAAAGCTTTGCATTTTTTCAGTTTAGTTAAAATACATATGTTTTCCTTCATATTTTTTGTTTACTTATGTCTAAACAAAACTTAATTAATTCAATATCAATAATTTAAGCTAAATACTTTTTTCTTGCGACTATTTACTGCCGCAAAATGTCCTGCCAGATACGTTACTAAACAAAACACCCATAATACAGGCATTTAGTATCGGTGAATACAAGTTTAAAAAATATTGGTGTATTGACTAAAGGTATCTTATATCGCATGTAAACCCATCGACATCGACCGTAAGCATATATCAAGCACCCTGCATGAAACTCGGTATTCATGGTTTTGTCCGTTAAAATTTCAACAGATACGTGATCTGTATTTGTCTAATAAAACTGTACTCATTGTCGTGGGAAACTTTCAATAACTTACACGATAAAAACTGAAGTATAACGTTGTTGTACAATGTGTTGAAAGCGAATACCGAGTGAATTTAATTTTGCTGACGTAAACAGTTTTGCCGACCAGTACGTTATAAACAGATACGTTGTAAGTGGTTATATAATCGCAGCTTCTAACAAAGATAATCAAGATTCTTGTTTTGTTTCGTGGGATTTTGATGGGAACAATGTAATTAAACCTTTTACAAATTGTACTTGGACCAGCTGGCTTAGTTTTCAAGGGAAATATCTTCAAATCTTAGGAAATCCAGAGGCATGAATGCATATATAATAAAGGTTAATTTGTGTACGTTATTGTAGATGTCCAAATAAATTGAATTACTATAAACGGATTTTAAAGGATTACTTAATGAAAAGCTATGAAAGAAAAGGGTGGGATATGTGAGGATAATGGATCAAATCGATTGGAAAACATGTAACGTATATGTTCACTTTGGTCACGTTTCTGTTTTGGTGCATTATTATCCCAGAAACTATCGACTTGTTTATGTGAACATTTGAGATAGGTGCATATATGTTATCACAAGTGATGATAACATCGATTTAAAGTTTGGTTTAGTGATAATGTTAAGTAGCATGAGTGTAACACTTGACCAATATAATGTGTAACGTATATCTGTTGGAATGGTAACGTATCTGTTTAAGTTTTGAATGGGAGTACCGATTGAAAAAAGTGACATGTACGCTAGCGTACAAACTTTTTGCAGTATAAGTTAAAGCCACCTTGATGTTTAATTACGCCTGGATCTTTTGTGAAGTTATTTTAAATATAAAAGTTTGTTATAAAGTAACTTGTTCAAATTGTGTGAACAGATACGTTACAAGAACAAATTATATCCTTGTTTTAATGCAACATACCATAATGATTTTTCTTCTCAAATATACAAATAATAGTAGTTAATCAAAATAGGTAAAAATAACATACCATTTCGATTGAAGATGCTGTAAAATTTGATTTGTATCTCTGGCTGGCAAGGTAACATGTATACGTTACATAGAGAATAATACATGCCTTTTTCCATATCACACCCAGTATCACCCCGAGACTGCAATATCAGCCCAAGGGCCGAAGGCCCGAGGGCTGATATTGGTCGAGGGTTGATACTGGGTGTGATATGGAAAAAGGCGGGTTTTATTCTGTTTATTACATACTTACTAATAAAAACTACTATCTTATGATGTATTTTGATTTTTGAAATAATGAAAAACGATTTTTTTTCCAAAAGGGGTGTGATGTGGGTTTTGCGGGCTGATACGGGTTTTGGGGTGTGATACGGCGGGGGATGATGTGGGTTAGAGCAATTATGTCGTATCGCATATACAAAAAAAAACGTATTGCTGATACGCAGGCTGATATTGGTCGAGTTTTTATGGACTCTTCTGTTTTCAAAACTGGTGAATAGTGAACTGACCTTTGGTTTATTATCCTACACATGTTACTCTTTTGAGAAAAGATAACAAAATGTTCGCAATGCAAAGCTCATTTTCCACTTTTACTCTATATGTATTGGCTCATGATACGTGAAAATGAACAAATTAGTGATCCTGGTCGCGGTCATGATTTTCTTTCAAACCTCACACAAGTAGCTTTTCCCGTTTGGTTAACTAGTTATTGAGTTTAAATTTTCTGGTCGCTTTTTTCGTGTGAATGTCCTGTCCAGTCAACTGAACAGCTAATTGAGATCTACAGGGACTTGGGAATGTGTACAACTATATTTGGGTCTAAACTTATTAACTGAGGTGTTCAGATTAATTTTACACGTTTTAGGGATTTAGATAAAACTTTTACCGAAATTTGATCTCAAATACAGCTGAAACAAATTCTCAGGTCCCTGCATATCAAGTGATAATTAAGATTGTCAGAGTTGTAAATATTTGCAAAAGACCAGAAATCGATCTCCACTATCCACAGTTTTAATTTAGTAGTTATCTAAAATCACTCCTTGTTGACACCAGAGACGTATCATACACGTCTCTGTTGACACGTGGACGATACATTACCAATGGTCGTGTTTCATTGCAAAAGAGGTATAAGTTAGACAGACAATACCGTCTGTGGAAACGTGTGTTCGATCACAGCTGTCGGTGCTGTCACAGCTTGCAGACTTCTAAGTCTTACATGTGCAAGTGGCATTCATCTGTTTGATCAATTTTGTTACTTTTGATATATATCTATATAAAAAAATCACTTAAATGTATCCAGTATTTACTTAAGTCAGAGGTGTATTATACGTCTCTGCTAAAGTCAATGTCATTTTCAATTTCACCTCGGATTGAAAGTTGCCGAGGGATGCAGTTAATGATAACGACTGCTTCTTAAGATAACACTGCTTAACAAAATAAATATCCGTAGCCTCACCCGTTTATTGAAACGGAAGTCAATATTGATCAAAGCGCCATCTGTTGCATGGCGCCATCTTGCAAGTTTTTAGCAAAACATCAACTTTGCAGCAAAGATGGAGGTCGAGAAGATTGATTTGTCTCTTGGTAAGAACATCTTCTGGCTCTAATATGTATGAATTCCTCTGAACGCGTAACAAATCAAATACATACATGTATATTTACTCCATTTGGGAGCTTGAAGTTGTTACTGTAATTTCACGACTTGTTTACTGTACACTTGATAAAAACCGTAATAAGTTTTGCTGTTTGAGGTAGGGTAATTACTGTAGGCCTCTTACATGTCTTATGAAAACCGTCCCTCTTGCCAGGTAGACAATGTCCAACTCTTCATAGACAAATTGAAATGAAAATACAATAGCTGTGGCTGCCTTTTATACCCGTTCACACTTGGAGTTAGACACCGCTTCTTCTACGATGGGAAAGTGACCCAAACGTGGGAGGATTTCTATGAGCGTGGTTTGGTCGGGGTGTGATTTCCTAGATCGGGAGCTGTATGCTCTTCCCATGCTTATTTCTTACATGCACAAAATAAGTGAGCAGGGTCGTGGCCAACAAAAAGCGGGGCAAATTCTTATTAAGAACGTAGTAGGAACGTCATTATCGTACAAGCAGCGTGATAGCATCATGGTGAGATCTCTGTGGTCGTAATTAAAACATTGTCGGCAACTATTTCAAGCCGTCGGGTCCGTTCATCTTCGAAGTTGGGAATTGAAAAAACTGAAGAAATGCTGGAACCCCGATTTATAAAGACATCGCCACAAATCGTATGAGAAGCGTAATATGGTCGTGCAGCACCGGTGTAGCGACATCGTCCTACAGTCTTCTAGGTCTGTGTAACAACGAAGTGTGTTCCTGTAAGTCAAAGCGGCAACGTAGTAGAAACGACCACTTGGTCGGCATTGGTCTTTGTGTAATTGTAATGGCAGCACGTCAGCGCTTTTGACTTCAAAGCATTGCAGTACAGTCATGATGTCAGTCTTCAATTTCTAAAATTGAAAGCTATAATGATGATATGATGTGGTAGATATAAGCACCGAATTAGTGATATCATTATAATACAAAACAATGGCTGTCGCATGATTCTCATTAACGACACTTGAGTTATTTCCCTTGCAGTTGTCTATTGGGTGATATGGGTATGTAAACATGTGATGTCGGTCACCGAATGTCCGACAGTTCTAGTTGCTTATCAAATCTTTTAGGAATCATAAAATCAACAAAACAAGAAGTCAGAATTTTTGAACATGGTGCAAAACAGCTTTCACTGCATTTGTAATAATAGATGCAGATGAAAAAGTACTGTCTTGCCCAGGGCAAGTGAGTCAATTAATTGCACTTGCCCGGATCTGAAAGGGGTTGTCCCGGGCTTTGGGCAAGTGGATTTTTACACCCCTGTAAGTGTATAAATAATAATTAAATGATTGTTTATTTAATTATCCAGATGACATCATCAAGTTAAATAGAAAAGAACAGAGAAGCAGGGGAAGAGGCAGTGGACGAGCTCGAGGAGTCCAGGGTGTGCGTGGTCGTGGTGTGTTAGGTGGGAGAGGCATCTCTGTTGGAAGAGGAAGAGGTGCTGCACGTGGGCGTGGTGGTCAAACCTCAACTCGTGGCAACCGTGGTAAATTAGGAAATACTAGAGGAGGTCAGACCAATTTCAGGGGCAGAGGTCAAAACAAGTTCAAACAGTTGAAAACAAATGCAAGTGGATCCCGTGGAAGAGGCAGAGGTAGAGGTCAAAAGAGAGGTCAAGGAGGAAATCCTAAAGGAATCAGCCCACTGAACAGGAGTGTATCGGTATGTGTCTCATTTCGCAAATATGTTTAACAATGCAAGCGGCTAAAATTTTAGTTTTATA
This sequence comes from Mizuhopecten yessoensis, assembly GCF_002113885.1. Lineage (NCBI taxonomy): Eukaryota > Metazoa > Mollusca > Bivalvia > Pectinida > Pectinidae > Mizuhopecten > Mizuhopecten yessoensis. The sequence goes on from NW_018408547.1 coordinate 116,800, forward strand.
TTATTGTCATAAAAACAATAAATGTTATCTCAATGTCAATATCAAGTGGGTTGTTTTGCCTAGTTTTACAGCAAAATAAGTACTGATCTAATTCCCCAGCAAAAACAGCTTTATTTTCTCAATTCAATGCTTTATATTCCTAATCCAAGGAATATGTTGTTCTAAAATTTATTTAATAAAAAGGACTGATTTTATACTTGTGTAATGCTGATATACATGACATATTATTTTTATACATATTGCAATTACGTTTTATCTACCTTTTACACAAGGTGAATCATTTCCAATCAAAGTTTGAATAGCAGTGGAATGGTTCATTCTATGTAAAATTAATTGATTTTGTAAGTTTAAATGATGAGTCATATTTATAAAATGTAAGTATCTCATTCTATATAGACTCACAAGTAAATAAATTACTGTTGCAATATGCCTTAAAGAATAGCATGAACCGACTATTTTGTGTTTCATCAGTGTATTTGTTTTGAAGTAAATCAATTTGCACAGTTCCTTATAGTTATCCTAAATAAATGTGTGGTTAATTAACTTAATTTTTCTATCAGGACCTACGACAGAATGTGACAGGCGGTGCTAGACAGGGAGTAAATCAGACATTACAACAGAGGAGGACTAAAGCATTACAGGCACTCCAAAACGCCAAAGAAACATTAGCTAAAATACAACTGCAGCAGAAATCCTCTAGACAAAATACTGTTAATACAAGAAGAGGAATACAGGTACCCATGTCATATCTCTAGATTTAGGATCAGCAATAAATTTAATTACTTTTCATATCACTGCTACATATATATATGCATTACCATAGTTTTCGGCTCACCGCCACAAAGTAGCAGAAGCGAGACTAAGGTGTTGCGTTTCCGCCGGCAGTGTCAACATTAAATTTTTAGGTCACCTGAGACAAAGTCTCAAGTGACCTATTACGATCACCTTTTGTCCGGCGTCATTTGCGTGCGTCAGTAAACAATTTACATTTTCGACTTCTTCTCCAAAACCCCTGAACCAATTTCAATGAAATTTTGCAGAAACCTTCCATGACCAAAGGTCAACAAAAACGGTGGCCGTTTTGGTCCCCAGCCCCCAGGGGCGGGACAAAAAAGGGTCAAATTGACTAAAATTTCAAAAATCTTCTTCTCAAGACCCAGATATGGTAGAATCAAATACTCTTCATAGATAGAAGGGTCTTAAGGTGCTTCACCAAAATTGTGAATTTCATGACCCTTGGGTCTCACGTTTCCCCCTGGGGAGGGGTAAACTTTACCATAGTTTATATAGGGAAACCACATTTTGGACTAACATTTGTTTAATTGCCATAGGAGGCAATTCAATTTAGGTTAGTATTATAAGTATTGGGTAGCAGTTTGATGGTATGCGCATACTAGCCCTGACTGACCCCCCGGGGGTGATGGGTGGGTCCAAAAAGGGTCGAATTGACTGAAATTTCAAAAATCTGCTTCTCAAGACCCAGATATTGTAGAATCAAACACTCTTCATAGATGGAAGGGTCTTAAGGTTCATGACCCTAGGGTCTCACGTTTCCCCCTAGGGAAGGAGAGAGGCAAAATTTATTATGGTTTATAATGGCAAATGATACTTTGAATATTACATGTTTTAAAATAACTTGATTGGAATTATAACCCTGAGTTGACAGTTTGATACTATGAAAATTTAAGCCAGCCCTACCCCCAAGGGCTGTAGCTAGGGTGGGGTCCATAGGAGTCAGTGTGCTAAAATATTTTCCTTGTTTAGAATCAGAGGTGCTAGTTTCAAATACTTTTTAGTCTTAAAATCTGTATGCTAGATATTGAATATTAAAGGTGGTTTTATTGTTTTTTTTGTCACTTTGAATAATATTTCTGTTCGTGTTAAAAACAAAATCAACTCTGTATAAATATATCAGGTGACTGTTAAGGCTCATGGGCCTCTTGTTGTGTTTAAATTAGTCATTGAAAGTATAAGTGCTACACCAACCAAACCTGGACCATAGATGCATCTTAGCTAGTACATCTCAACCCATGCATCAAATGCTGGATGCACCCGACCTTTCATGGTCCATTGACTTTGTCAGCATATCTATCACCTTTTTTTTTTTGCATTTAAGTTAAGTTTCTTTGAAACTATAAGTGCTGGACTAACCAAACTTGACAAACATGTGCATAGATGGCCAAGGGGGGCCACATATGAGACTAATAAAATCTATTACCTGTAACTGAGAGAGATCGGGTTATCTTAGTCGAGGGTTAAGCTTCTGTAACAAAATCCCAACTGAGGCGTAAGCTGAGGTTGGGATGTTACAGAATCTTAGCCCGAGATTGAGATAACCCGATCTCGCTCAGACAGTTACAGGTAAAAACCAATCTCGCACCGTTTAGTTCGAAAAAAAATGCAATTTTGCTAAAAACTTCATGTACCCCGTTTGGGGCCTCAAATAATAATGACCTCTTCCCTACTTAAACTACATTTGAATGCTTCCGCGTAAAAATGTAGTCCATTCTTACATAGATGACAACGTATTTAACACTGTAGATTATATTTTATCTACAACATCAAACATCTAACAACATCAAAACTATACATATAACAACAAAACAACTGGTACATTTATAATGCAGATTGTCAATTTCAAGCAGTTAACGCGAGGATGAATACATTGCAGTGTAAAAATTCCACAAAATTTCACGTAAAGGTGCAAGACAGATTAGGTGAAATAGAAATGGTGTATGACGTGGGATATCTCTGTCTGAGGTGCGAGAAATATCAATCTGAATGATCATGAGGTCCCTTTAGAGGTTCATGTACATATCTCAAAAAGACTTCCAGGCATGTAGTTCTTCCTCTTCTTCTATAATTTTCTTCTTTTTTTCTCTCTCTGGGTTGATTTCCTCCTTTTTCTCAAGCCCGCGATCACATCCATGTGATTTAGATAGAAATTATACCCGAAAATTCATATTCTTTCAATTTCAGTGCTGTGAAATTATTGATTCATTTGTATCATTTTGACTTATAGAAATGTTAAACGATGTCATATTTGAAGTACTAGCATGTTCCTATGTTGAAAAATTCCACTAGCCCAACCTTTATTTCATAGTAATTTTGAAAATTTTCACTAGACATGACATAAAATCTACCAGCCCCAGACATGGGGCAAGTGGAAAGGTTTACACAGTACTGAAAAACACTGAATCACAATGTCACAATGAAATGTACATTATACAATGAACATGTACAATGCCCAGCAAAAGTTTGTTTTTACTAGAACGAAGAGTTTGAGTTACTATTACTGTACAAAGGTGTTAAATCTTGAACATAATTTATAAATGTCTATCTTTAATTTCACAGACTCAATATACTTCAAATTCCACACAATACAGAGGGAGAGGCCGAGGCAGAGGCCGTGGCCGAGGAACATCGCGGGGACGAGGAGGCCGGGGGAGAGGGAATGTTTATGTTAACCAGAACTTTGGGTCTCAGGAACAGTATGGCAGCACCACATCCCTAGCATCACAGAACAATCGTAAACGCAGGCAGTAGGTGTTGATCTAGCTTTATATTTGAGAAAAAGATCTTTGTGAAAACAAAATTGGATGCAGATCCATTCTGTATAATTATTTCAAAAGTATTCAAGCATTTATGTAAACTTTCAGATGAGATTCTACAACAAATAATTATGTACAAGACATTTTGAAATGAATTTATGGATACACTAGCTGGGAGTGTTTTTGAATGCATCTGAAATAGTTTGCTCTGACCTTCAAACTTTATGTTCATTTTGATTATTGATGAGGTAGAGGTAATTATTGATCAAGTATGCTTTCTGCTGAATATTTTGGATATTTTCTACCATTGATTCAATAATTGATATCTTTGCTGTGACAGATGGCGACCATCAACAAATGACTCTCAAGACAACATCCTCTTAGTACATGTAAATAACCAGAAGCCTCTTCAAAGGTAAGTGGTAGATACAATCTCGGTCAATTTGATTCTCATTATTAGATCAAATTCCTTTGAAACGTTGTAGATTATATTACCGTCAGGTTGTTTCCATTAATTATTTACGGAGTTTTTGTGCAATTTTGACCGTTTCCTTTATATTACCACTGAACTTGCTAGGGTTTACTGCTACCACTTTGTTTATATTACCACTGAACTTGCTAGGGTTTACTGCTACGACTTTGTTTATATTACCACTGAACTTGCTAGGGTTTACTGCTACCACTTTGTTTATATTACCACTTAACTTGCTAGGGTTTACTGCTACCACTGTTTATATTACCACTGAACTTGCTAGGGTTTACTGCTACCACTTTGTTTATATTACCACTGAACTTGCTAGGGTTACTGCCACCACTTTGTTTATATTACCACTGAACTTGCTAGGGTTTACTGCTACCACTTTG
>NW_018408547.1:122162-169830 GCF_002113885.1 Mizuhopecten yessoensis
GGGGAGCTAGGACAGTCTAACATCTGTAAACTTTTCTAATGCCAAGTGTGATGTATTCTTTCAACTAATTATAACATGTGTACTATCTTCGATTACACACTTGCAGCAAATATCTAAGGAAATTAACCTATAAAAAGATGTTACTAGCGAAAGAACAGTATATATATCAAGATATAGGTAAATATTTACCAAGTCTCATGTTTACAATTGAATTTGATGCAGAATACCAGCCAAACACTTGTATGCCTACATCATTACTGCAGTAAACAATCATAATTACAATCGTACTGATCGTCATTTTGCTACTAACTATATGAAATGTAACTGCATACTGAAATGAAATACAAATAATATATTTATTTCTATACTTATTTACTTATATCTATATTTCAACTAGGGTAAAGAACAAGGTTAGTTCCAAAATATCAATCTTCTTCGTAGAGCCACATCACTTAGGCATTTGAATAAGTTCACTTCCCCCTTTGAGGGCTGAAAAACATAGATTATGTATTCTGTTTATGTCATGTTTCTGTTAATATCATGATTTTCTCTGACAAATGGGAAGTGATATTATGAGAAATCTACTGTACCACTGAACTAGCTAGGGTTTACTGCTACCACTTTGTTTATATTACCACTGAACTTGCTAGGGTTTACTGCTACCACTTTGTTTATACAGCAGTGCAAGGATGTTTTGTGTGGCACATTGGTTGGATTATACAGTCTTTATAATTAACTGAATCTGTTTTATGTTTCAGAGTGAAACAACAACAAAAACAACCTACCTTTAGACAGCAAATTGCGGTAAGTCATTTGTGATCAAATTAATAAGCAGAACTTTTGAAATGCATGTCCTTCACTCAAGTGCTTTTAAAATGATGCTTAAAAGATACTGTTTATTTCTTCACATATATCATGATTCATGATGAATATGTGAAGATATGGTATCTTAATACAGAATTTTTTTTTTGAACCTTGACAAATAATTGATAAACAGTATGTCATGATCATAACATTAGTTCCATAGATAAATTTGCACTGGTTATTGGTTAGGCATGGTCAGTTGTAAACCGACCAAATCCATAGGTGTGAAGACTTGATCAGAACAGTTACGGTGTTTATCAGGCAGTAGGCTTGTCTTAGTAATACGCCTACCAATAATAATAATTATAGTAAATCTAGTACTTTGAATATCATATACAGTTAAATAGAATTGCTAAGATGCTATTCCGATTTTGTGTATTGCAGAGTTATCTTCTCTTGGGAGCAGGTATTGATTGGAACGTCACTTGTTTGTGATAGTAACGTCATCAATTTTTGAAAAAAAGGCGTAATTTTCTCACAAAAACAAATGACGTAACAATCAATCCCTGCTCCCAAGAGAAGATAACTCTGCAATACGCAAAGACGGAATACCACCAAGGTATTTCATTGTCCTGCTTAACAGTTACCCCTTAAGTCAAAATGTGTGTGTTACCACCTGGTTATATTGCTGCATAATTACAGTGGAGAAAAGGTTTCTTTCTTACTGGTAAGAACATTTGGGAGGTTGTTATGGCAAATATTCTTTTACCAGAATCAACAGGAATTTGTGTTTGTATTGGAACCATACTCGTAAAATATTGAGACATTTTCATGTAATCTACCCTTGATCCAATACTTTGTAACATTTACTTAGTGGTGTTAATTGACATATTTTCAACAAAAGAGGAATTTCTTATATCACATCCCCTGGTAAATATTCAAATTATTCAGAGGTAGTTTCATTCTTTGAAGGTAGAATATTGGGAGACTCCTTGTGAAATAGGTAGACATCACATATATGTAAATCTATTGGACTTTGGCCAATGGACCTGTGATTTGTCTTACCCTGTTATCAAAATAATGAACAATAGACCATCTTCATATTTTTGTGCTTCTAGAACCTCAAGCCATCTCAAAGCCAGTCATTTAGTATGCAGAAAAAATTCTTTGCACAGAACTCGGTAAGTTGGAAATATCTCAATTACACCCAATACATGCTGGTATTTTTCTCAAAGTGTCTCATTGTTTTATGTCACATCCTGGTATGTTTTATTACATTAATATTTTCACTCTTTTTCCTTTATGTTATACTGTCTGTTCATGCTCTGTTCTGTAGGCAGGTTATTTTCATACAAATCTTGAGTGGATTATCCATCATAAAATCCTTATTATCTCCCTTTACTTTGCCATTTATTAAGTTAAGGACTTTTGTTATTACAATTCTAAATGGTTTGTTATCTTTTTTCAAACTGGTGTCTTGGCAGAATCTATTCCATCTTGGATGATCTGTTTAAGTAAATTCTTCTGCTCCAAAATGGAGTGTGAACCCTGTGATGCTTCCATTCATGGTGTCCAACTGAATAACGTCACAAAATTCTGTGCTAATACGTGCTGTGTAAAATCACTTCAGTATCAGTAAAATATTACTGTTAAAGAAGGTCAAACCTTGAGTTGTTTATCCAATTTCCATCTGGATTTCTATTGGGAATGGGACACAAAAACTGATAGTATTGAAGAAAGGCATTCATATCTAGAAAATGACATGATGACTAGATCTGCCAGTCTGAGCGAAATTTATTGCCAGGTGTTTTAAAAAGTTCAATAGTGTGTTTCAGTATTTTGTTTTTAAATGACAAACTCTTGCTTTATAAATAATTTCAGACAAATTATGCTACTCGCTCTTTTTCTAATATCAAATACTCACTTCTATTTCTAAGTGCAAATTGTAAATTTGGTGTAAAAATTAACATGTCAGCTTATCTTGATCTTTGAAAAAAGACTTTGAAATCTTCTATTACATTTAATCTATGTATTTTATTGGTGATACATCAATGTATCATAAAATATTTAAGTTATAGAATATATATCTATTTTTGTTTGTACAGACTGGAGTAAGCTTATCTGATAGATTCGCTGGAGGAACAAAGACGTTTGCCGGACCAAGTGGGGACGGGAGGAAAGTTTTCTTCTAATACTTGGATCATAACATTTCAAGGACTATTCATTGATCAACAATAATCTGTGTGAACATCAACGTAAGGAAGGGAACTTTGGAAGAGTGTGTGGTTATATGCAGCTCCATTTTTATATCATTTCCATCCATGTTTTGAAGGAATATTTGTTTTAGTTTAAAACTGTTTTATATATATCATTTATTAATGTCTTAGTTAATTCATCCTGGATCTTTAAGAAAAAGGTTTACTCATTCTGACAATTCCTTGGATAATAAAAGCAGTCCCCAAACTTTGTTTTGGGTAACTTAGGAAAATCCTTTAGGAAAATTTGTGACTTAAAACTGCGTAAACTTGTGACTTAGCAGGTTTTAATACATATGTTTGACTATACGGAAGTCAGGTTTTAATACATATGTTTGACAATATGGAAGTCAGGTTTTAATACATATGTTTGACAATACGGAAGTGGATACAACCTGTATGTAACTTGTGACTTAGCAGGTTCTAGTCTACATATGTATGCCATTACCGTGGTCAACACAGCCTTTACATTAACTTGTGACTTACCAGGTTTTAGTGTATGATACTACTGTGATGGACACAGCCTTAAGCTATACTAATAGATTTAATTAGCAGGTTGTAGTTTATGTATGCAGTGTTTTATTTACCCTTTTCACTTAAGGATCCCTGTACTGCTGCCAAAAACTACCTACGCAATGCATTGGAAACTGTTTTTTCTAACATCATTATAGCTTTGTTTAATCATTTCTGAAAAGAAAACCATAGCTTTGTTAAATCATTTCTGAAAAGAAAACCATACCTTTTTATGGAAAATTAATAAAGGAGAAGTAAACAAAATATAACCAACAACAGTGTTCAGAGTGTAAAACAGGGCTAGACTGTTCAAACCATGGACTTTAGATTGTCATTGTAATTCTATTGCTTTAAGACGGTTGAATCTAAAAGAAAATTAAGGGTATGTTTTTTTACAAAAACAGTGCAGTGAGATAGGGATCCTTAATTGTTGAAAAGCACTGAGCCATTTTATATGAAATAAGTTTAAAATTTAACCTGTCAAATTAAAAAAAAAGAGGCTTTATTGGACTCATGCCTTCCAGGTAAAAAGTACACTGTATATATGATATAAGTATAAGAACTCAATTGTTTTTTTTTATTTTTAATTGTTATTAATTAGGATAACAAGTCCTTTTATGTTATAGTTTATTAAGTGAACATGTCACAAAATGTCAGCCTTATACACAGATTGGTACCTACGATGCATACATAGATATTGAATTTACTGTACTAACAGTATGGTTGAATAGGTATCATTCTTACACTACCCATTTCAACACTCCAGGGTTTACACCAACTTTTACTCTCTGCATCCCTGGAATATGTCGTAGCAAAATTGAAGGCACACATATACAGCTAGTTATTTGATGGCTTTCAGGTAAAAGAAAACACCTTACCAATCACTAAGCTGATACCTGTCCTTATAAGCTTACAGAGGAGCGACGCCCAACTTCACAGCCAGTCAGCTTTACTGTTACGCGACCAAGAGATTCTTTTGATGTACGTCGAAAGATCAAACTAGTCTTCTTGTCTCATCCACATGTTGGTGCTCACGAGCCTTCAATATTGCTATGACATATTCAAGGGGTGTATAGAGAGCAAAAGTGAGCATAACCCCTGGAGTATCAAGGATATACACTATCATGCATATCATAATATGTTTCTTTCCCAGGAAATCAATTTCATGGTTTCTTATTGAAAGATTGATTATCATTTTTATCATCTCTCTAACTGGTAAAAGATCAAACTTCAGTGTCCTTAATAAACTTGAACTTGTAACTTTCTGTATCATCAGGAGAAGTGACAAGTTCTAGACTTTTTCTAGCTAACAGCCTTTAGTTTGTAATTGGAATTTGTTATACATGTATGAAGCCCATTTCAGAATATTGAAGGAGACTTCATAATGACCATAACTCGTTATTTTTCTTCATATTAAAGGTTTATTACAATACAATTGTCTTGGACCCCATCACCCATGTATGAACTTTTATAAGTGCCTCCTTGCCCCAAAATCTCCCACACCCTTACTCAGTGGTCTCTTGTATGTAGTAGCACTAAGACTAAAGACCTTCGATGACTGTCAGCTCATCAACACTTTATGGTATTAAATCAGTGTTTTCCCCTACACATTATATTGTGCTATAAAGGTGATTGAAACACCTTCATTTTGGATATTTAGATGTTGACCATGTTTGTTTTCCATGTTTTGTTGCTAAAATCTGGTTGTGATTTATTCTGATCATTGTCCAAAATTGATTGTTTTGATATGTAGAATCTGATGGTATTGGTTGGTAATTTTCAGCTTTGTATACATAATTTAATTTATGACTTCAGTAACTCAAGTTTGGGTTTTAAATGTGAAGATTTTAGACAAAATTCTGATGTTCAGGATGTGTCCAACAAATTTGCCAAATCTAAAAAAATGATTGAACAAGAATGATCTTTGTGAATCCTGCTAGACTTGAAGATAAGTTAAACTGTAAAATATGTAGGTCCAATGGTGTTACCTTTATGTGAGGTGTGTGGGTGACTAGGAGGAATCGTTCACCATGAGAAACACTTGCTAATTAATGGATATTGAAAAACAATGTTAGGATCTTTTGTACCACTGCCAAAAACTAACTATACATTGAAAACAGTATTTACCAGCATGACCATAGCTTTGATATATCAATTCTAAAAGGAAAACCTTACCTTCTGGGATTTGTGAAAATAATAAAACAGAAAAAAATCAGAATGCAATGATCAGCAGTTTTGAGCGAGGAAAAATCAGCTGGGCTAGACCAGGTTTTGAACCTAGGACCTTGTATTGTTATACTATTGCTCTAACGAAATGACCTACTTGGTCAACGGAAGTTTCTTTGCCCAATTGTGCTTAAACTATATATTTACAAAAAACCAACAACCTACAAATACAGTACAACTCTGTAGAAGTTTGCTTGCAGATGGATAGACCTCCAGAATATTTTGGTTCCGTGGTGTATCTGATATGAAACAATAAAGACAGTACTGATGTTAACAGGTATAAAAATGAAGAAAAAAATGTCATAAATTGGTAAGTTAAAGTGATTTCTTTCACTTAACATCTTTGGCATAAAAAAGATAGCCTGATCAGCTCATTCTTTACTTTTATATCTTAAATGATATATATGTAGGAACTCGTGTGTATGTTTTATGACTCCTATCATAGTAAGTTAGTTTTAAGGATCCCGGTACCACTGCCAATAAATTATAGCCAAGCATTAGGAACTTTTGTTTTGTTGCGACATGGCCCTGTTGACCCATTCACCCCTCGAATCTCAGAATTAATTATTACAACCTTTGAATTGGAAGAGTTCAAATGTGTGTTCAGGGGTGAATGAGTTTAATCATTTTTGAAAAGGAAAACATATCGGTAGTGCCATGGCCCAACTGTGTAAGAGTGACATATCCAAAACGAAATTAAGGGGAGGTTACTGTATACACAAATGACTGGAACTCTCTAGTGTTTTGCCTGCAGTGGGACAGGATCTTTCTATTTTTTATTTACAGAAATGTAAGTACCTTGCTTTATCAATGTATTCACTAATTGTCCTTAAAGTCATATTGTCACAAAGACAGTACACCAGGAAAAGGTCTAGCATGGACTTGTCAATGATGTCAGAAAATGTCCAAATTACCTTCTTAGTCCCAATACGCTCGTCGCAATTATATGTTTTGCATCAGAAAATATGTACTCAATAAACTGACTCGTACCCTCAAACTCTGGAAATGGTCAACTATGTTTGATAAATTGGGGCTTATTACAAATATTCACCAACTTATTTCTAAAATCATGATACATGTATTTCAATATTTTTAATACAGACAACATGGGTACTGTTAAATAATAGAGCTGATAAGGCTTTGAGCACAGGGTCCTTTATGTTGTTTATTTTATATGATCGGGTCAGATTTTACATGATCGAACCAGCATCAGCCATCTGTATTGAAGGATGTGTGTTCGTAGGTTGAGCCTCGCCAATGTATTATATACGATTATACTGTGTAAGATTTAATAGTTTCATGGAGGGCGATTGTATATTTGTACCTTTGGGTCCTTCATTTTAGTCTCATTCATTAGATTCACACTATAAAAGATGAATTTGTTGACTAGCGTTTGTCTTGTTTTGTGCCTTTGATCCGTGTGTTGATTTTTAGCTCACCTGTTTTCTCTGTTGTCTGTCCAATATATACTAATTTAAATATATTTTTACCAAATTGTGGTGGTACGAGCATTCTTTGAGTACTGCTGAAGCAAAACCTCTCCCCACCCGAGCAATGGAAATGAGAAGGAAGTTAAATCATGCTACTGATAAATGAATAGGAAAAATAAACGATGCATTTGTTGATACAAGAAGGGCAACTAATGCATATTGTACTTTGTTAATTACATCCTAATATATGTTCTGGTTTCAGCTGTTGTATGGAAAAAAAATGATGCAAGATGTTATAGACTTGTAATGATTCTATGAACAACTTTGACGTGGATGTTATTGTTCGTATCTTCTCTGTCGACTTGTAAGTAGTTGTTTCAGTAATAATTGGATGTACATGAAATATTCGAATTTAATGTTGATATCCATCGGATTTCGCGTATGGGATAAATAGGAAGTCTAAGGTTTAAATGGATGGAATTTATGAGTGTACTATTCTATAACCTGTTCTAACTATTTCATAGTTACATGAATATTCTATAGTGCTTTGTTAAATACATTTTAAGAGAATCAACTCCAATAATATATAATAATAACTACATTTTCCTATATGAATCCATATCATATTCTGAAATTTTACAAAATGTCTATTTCTTGGTAACTTATCCTATATATCCAGTGGGTGGATGGCCAATGTGTTTATACACAGGGACTTTTGGGCCTGTATCCCTTGGATTTTATGTAGGATGGGTTGTCAATAAATATACATGATTTATTTAATTGTTAATATCTAAAACATAAACAGAAAATGATTAAACAAAAGTTGTAAGATGTTCATTTCACAAGCTAAATTGGAGTTATCTCCCCTGCACTGTTTAATTGGATTGTTATGACAGAATATATGTAATATTTGTAAATAAGTTTGGAAAGGACTTAAATAGGCCTAGCCTGATGTTCAATCCAATTGACATATAGAAAGTCAATAAAATCTAATGAAATGAAATGAAATGAAATAAGGTTTAAATGAAAATGTCACAAGGTCAGGAGTACAAACGTATTGTATCAATTCAAGAATAGTTTTGTAGTTGCTTGTTTCCAGTATCTGTATCAGACCCCAAAAACTTTTACAATTGACAATTTAAAAGACATTGTAGTCAGTGCTGTACAGTGATGGGTCTTTTATTATGTCTCTCCTTCGAATGAAGGATTCGTTAAAGATATCTTGATCAAACTTAAAGTACGCCTGCATCACCAACAGAAGGTGTGCAGTGCACTGGAGTTAAGTCTCTTGCCCCGCTTTATACAGAGTTATGTCCCTTTGTTTGTTTTTGATACCAAAGTTTATCCGGAGCATAAGTTCCATGTTATTTCACTTACATTGTCCAAACTTACCATATTTATTTATATTGGGAAGGCAGAATCTCTTGCACTGAAATTGGGTCTTGACGCCATTTATGTATCTTGGGAAGGCAGAATCTCTCGCACTGAAATCGGGTCTTGTGTCCCATTATATAAAGAGTTATGGTCCTTTGTTTATTTTTTATATCGAAGTTTGTCCACGAAATAACTTCTAAACCTTTAAATATATCTTGATCAAACTTGAAGTAAACCTGCATCACACACAGAAGGTGTGCAGTGCACTAGAATTTTGGTCTCGTGCCCCACTATATACAGAGTTATGGCTCTTTGTTTATTTATGATACCGAAGTTTGTCCACAGCATAACTTCTATGTTATTTCACCTAGGTTGACAAAACTTATTGTAGTTATGTATTTTGGGAAGTAGGAGTGTCACATTCTAAAATTGGATCTCGTGCCCCCACTATATAAAAAGATATGGCCATTTGTTCATTTTTATGCCGAAGTTTGTCTCAGCATAACTTCCATGTAATTTCTTTACGTTGACCAAACTTGCTACACTTATGCACTTGGGAAGGCGGAGAGTCCAGTACTGAGCATCAACCATCTGTGCATAATCGATCGTAGATACACAGTTATAGTTATTTGACTTTATTCACATCATTTTATTCATTGACTTGATACACTCAGTTTAAGTTTATGAAAAAATAATGAGCCAATAGAGGAACCAGATTGTAATCAGATGTGTGATAATGCCTATTTTTATATACATGTAAATGTGTCTATAGTACCATAGCTGCCGAATCTTAACCAAAATTTAACATGAACCATAATAATTTAAAAGTTTAATGGTTTAGAATTAATCTTGATGTGACCTTTTTATTCTTCCAAATTTGCATATTGGCTAATAAGGGGAGACATATTTTTTTGTTCACAAATACAAAAATAGCTTACTTCATACTTTCATCACATATTCCAGACCCTTAACATTCCTGGAGGTAATCCAAAACTAGGTTCCAGCTTGGAATAATTGCTTCATGACGAAAGAGCGATCCAAGGTACTAGGACCTCTTTGTTGTTTGTTAGCTTACCTGCCGAAGGGTATAAGTGGGACAGCGTCCGTCCTCGTCCGTCAACTTTTCCTTTAAACAACTTCTTCTGAAGAACGGACAGGCCTAGAGTCATGATATTTGGCTGAAAGCTCTGTTGGTAGGAGCCCAAAATATTTTGAGATCTAAAATGACCTTGACCTACTTTCTAGTTCACCGGAGTCAAATGTGTCAAATACTTCAAACGACTTCTTCTGAAGAACTGAAAGGTATACAATCTTTATATTTGGCTGGTGGCTTCCTGGGATAGAGCCCAACAAAGTTTGAGAATGAAAATTAGTTTGACCTACTTTCTAGGTCACTGGTTAAATATGTCAAATGCTTCAAACGACTTCTGAAGAACTGAAAGGTATAGAATCTTTATATTTGGCTGGTGGCTTCCTAGGATAGAGCCCGACAAAGTTTGAAAAGGAATATGACATTGACCTACTTTCTAGGTCACTGGAGTCAAATGAGTCGAATGCTTTAAACAACTTCTTCTGAAGAACTGAAAGTTATAGAATGCAACTATTTGACTTGTAGCTTCCTGGGAAAGAGCCCAACAAAGTTTGAGGATGAAAATGACCTTGACCTACTTTCAAGGTCACAGGAGTCAGGTATTTCTAACGCTCAAAACAACTTCTTCTGAAGAACTGTAAGGTATAAAATCTTAATATTTGGCTGGTGTCTTCATGGGAAAGAGCCAAACAAAGTTTGCGAATGAGAATAACCTTGACTTACTTTCAAGGTCACAGCGTTCAAATATTTCAACCGGTTTAAACGACTTCTTCTGAAGAATTAAAAGGCATACACTTATAATATTTGGCTGGTGACTTCCTGGGATAGAGCTCACCAAAGTTTGCGAATGAAAATGACCTCAACCTACTTTTGAGGTCAGAGGTCAACAACATTTTAAAGGATTTGTCCTTAAGAACTGAAAGGAATGGATTCATAAGATTTGGCTGGTAGCTTTTTGGAATAGAGCTAACCAATTTGAGAAGTAAAATGACATTGACCTACTTACAAGGTCACAGGAAAAAATATGTCAAAAAGCATAGAATCTTATAATAATATTTTTCTGCTAGTTTTAACAGATGGAGCCGACAAAGTTTGCGAGGGAAATATTTCTAGTGCGATATAATATTTAATGAGAATAATTTGCTATAACTGCTTAAATATTCAGGTGAGCGATACAGGTCCTCTGGGCCTCTTGTTTAGAATTATGATTCGAAGGAACTTTTTATTTCCAGTAAGAAGTATATTACCATGTGCCTAAAACTAAGAAGTACCTGGTTTCTATAATAGCCATTAAGATCTCAATCAAATGTGTTACATGTTTGTCAGATACTTGTCTTGCATAAAACATATCATGTTTTGATTTTACCATGTACTTTGCGTAAACGTTGTCCCGTCATTTAAATATACATAAGTTGAACGATGCATACAAATAGGTCGAGTCCTTTACCATTAACGTGACTTAATCAGTAATATCTCAATTGTTTTATGTCTGGTGTATGTTAAATGTTCATGTTATATCGGTAGAATATTCTTTTGAATCAATTCCATTTTCCATAGAAGAAAATCATTGATTCAAAATAACAACTAACCCGTTCATATCTGTCAAAACAAATTCATCACTATACTAGGTTGGAAAACAATTTAATTTTACTTTATTGGCATATTTGTAACAAAAACAGTAATTTTAAGACTAAACCAACACAAAGATGAACATAACACACACAGAGGTGTTTTGCCTTGAAAATTTAGTAATAAATTCATCATCCAAAAAAAACCAGCACTTCATCCTACAGCTGTTTCGTCTAGGACTCATCGGTGATGCTAGGGGCTAAAAAGTGGAAATCTAAATCGTCTAACTTACTGTACAAAGAAAGGGACAGGTGCGTGGAACTCCATAGTTTATTAATTTCACAATTTAGTGGAGAACTGATTTAATTACGATTTAATAATTAGTACAGTTTGTTTAGTATGAACCATGCCACTGCTAACAAATATTAAACCATCAAGGTCACTATAAAGCTCGGGGACAAAGTAGTTTGAAAGGCATATCTCGATATACATTAATGCAATACTAATCTATGAAAGTATCATTTTTATTGACATTATTTTGCAAAAACTTGTGTCTTTCAATTTTTTCTTCAAAATTCACTCCTTTTTACATAAATTTTCATTTAAATTCCTTAAAATTATGACAACCTATACTTTTTTCTTTACTTCAAAGCAATGTAACCACAAAATTTGAATAAATTCTACTGAGAAATGGCGACACAATCCTATTACTTTAAGTTATAAACCATGTACCAACTATGTCTGACAGTACTACACTGTAAGTAGATGAAGGTGTACTCCCACATGTCGACACCTCATTGACGTGTGCTGTTTATTACCACATATATACTGTGATTACATTATACAATGAACATTTCACGTCATTGCAATTAGTGCTGTGGTTTATCCTATTTCAGTTAGCATTAACTATGGGCTCACAAGGACCTCTTATACATTTTTTAATTTAATTTGATAGACACACATAATTGCATACACAGCTGGGTTTTTTTTATATCCGCTAGGCCCCTACTTAATTACAACTGACACTTAGACTTGTTCAATGAACCTCTTATGCAGCATACTATTTCCTACACAAAAACTACACCGTGCGTAGAAAATGTGATAATTTAGTACACAGATCACTTTACTAGTAAGAAGTAATAGTTCCCTAGCCGTAAAACAGTTAAATTATTTATAAACTTTTCAATTTATGTGTTTATGAGTCCCAGTGTTGGGATTAACTGTGGTTCAATTTCTACTTAATGTTCTGGTGATTACTGAAAAACTTAACCTAATTACTAGTATAGAGAGAACACAAACACTTTATGTTTGGATGTGTATACTGCATGGTGTATTATCTTATATATATATATGGGGCAAAGAAGTAATTCCAACAGTGTGGACAAGTTTAGGTTGTAAAATTTTCGGAGCGATCCGCTCCTTTTCAAGACACAGTGAAACAGAACAGTTACATGTACATATACATCATATTACAAGAAGATAGAATTGATATACTATAATTGAAAATATAGCTATTATATAAAACCAATAGTCCCCTCGGCTAAAGACAGCCGAATGCAGCTATTACACTGAGAGCATCGCGGACAAGGAACGCTGATGTAGAAGACCTATTCTTGCGCAAGATGCACTGTCATATAAAGTGAGTCAACGACAGATATCAAAAACGTGGAACATGTGCATTTGGAAATCTGGCCCGGTAAATGTGAAAAATCTCCAATCTGCTACGGTACGCTAGTCGCCTATCAATACTGCGATGGATCTAAGTCACAGCAGGGGTCCCACTTAGTCGCCTCTTTTGGTTTGCAGTAACAATGCATGTGCTTCTATTGGTTTGCAGGAATTATGCATGTAATTATCAAATAAATGAGTGCAGGAGGAATAAGTAGATAAAATGGCTAAGATACTGTATAAATCTGCAAAATAAATCTGACAACGGCTGTTGGTCACACACACTGACATGAAGCAGCAGGCATGCGAGATAGCAGACCAACTGTGCAGTAATGAATCATTAGGTCAAATGCCCCCTTGAAGGAAAATGAGCGGATGGCAACCGCCTATCGTTCGTTCATACCTCGAGGGTAGCGGGTTTGTAGATTGGTGAGCCAAAACCGTTCTCTCGTACGTCGTCTCGTTTCGTCCCATGTAGGGCAATGATCTATGGCAACAACCTGCATGTCTTTCCAACTATGGCTAGGCATATTAAAATGCCTTGCCAAAGGGAAGTCTGGTTTGTTCTGCTTGATGGAGCAGCGGTGGTTGTTGATCCTGACATTGAGCCCACGTGCTGTAACTTGCATTTATTGCAGGTAATAATGTACACCACATTGACTGATGTGCATGTCAGCGTTTGTAGTATGTGATACACTTTGCCGTTGATTGTACATTGAAATGTATCTGTGGAGCGCGTGTATGGACACAGTTTGCACATCTTCTTGATACAGGTATTGAAAGAGCCTTTCGCCGCAGCAGGGTTAGGTGTAGGTAGCTTGCTGCTTACCACAAGATCTCTAATGTGTTTAGGTCTACGATATGCCAGTATAGGAGACTCTGGAAAGATCTGCCTAAGTTTCGCTGAAGATTCGATGATGCGCCAGTGCTTTTTCAAGATAGATGGAAGTGGCGGCATGTCTGGGTGGAGCATGACTACATAAGGTACCTTTTGTGTATGGGGTCTGGCTTTGTATACAAGCAGACTTGCCCTGTCCAGTACCCTCACTTTGTCTATTATCCGATCTATCAAAGTGGATTTGTATCCTCTGCCATGAAGATGGGACTTTAACTCTGAACATCTGCTTTCAAAGATGATGTCATCCGAAATACATGTTATAAGTACGGGTCAATCTTACAGGATTGGATAAAGAAATGAATAAACCAGTCCTGCTACTGGTGTCAAATTATGTGGGAATTCCTGAAAAAAATGGAATTTGGCTTATGCCCTGTACTCGGGGACACACAAAAAAAAACGATTTAAAGTAATATGCAACAAATATGGCATTATTTGAGATCTCGATATTTTCCCTACTTCAAAATCTATTTTCGCTTCCTAATGCGTTACTTGGTCATTCCTCGTTTTTGGTTTGATGTTGATAATTCGATCGATTAGGGGTTCTGTGCCCCGGTCAAAACAAGGCTAAGTCGGTAAAATGGTACTTACTGCTCTTTACATGACTTCGTAATACTTCCATTTTTGTTTGATGTTGAGCGTTCAATCGACTGAGGTTAGGGATTCTGTCATACAATCGAGACAATGTATAACCACTTCAATTGGTATTTGCTGGACGTTGCATGACTTGGTAATGACTGAGGTTAGGGGTTCTGTCATATAATCGAGACAATGTATAACCCCTTAAATTGGTATTTGCTGGACGTTGCATGACTTGTTAATGACTGAGGCTAGGGGTTCTGTCCAAATAACGAGACAATGTATAGCCCTTTAAATTGGTATTTGCCAATCTGATTAAAATCATCTGTTGCATGGCTCCGCCTGAACGATGTTTAGGCGTAGTACGAAGTTAACGAAGCAATGTAACATATGATTTTAATCAAATTGGGTATTTGCTGGACGTTGCATGACTTCAAATGGGTAAGAGAGGACTGGTTAGCTCGCGGCCAGTATAATATGACCGATTGGAGTATTATGCTACGGTGTAAAGGTTTTGACATTTCTGTGGGATTGCGCTTTATAATCCGTGGACAACGTCATCATATGACCTTAGCTGTGGACGCTAAACCCCATTGAAACCCAGCGTATTTTACTATACTAGGGTTATATGTATACTGTTATTTGTATATTTTACTATACTAGGGTTATATGTATACTGTTGTTTGTTTATTTTACTATACTAGGGTTATATGTTTACTGTAGTTTGTATATTTTACTATACTAGGGTTATATGTATACTGTTGTTTGTGTATTTTACTATACTAGGGTAATATGTATACTGTTGTTTGTATATTTTACTATACTAGGGTTATATGTATACGGTTGTTTGTATATTTTACTATACTAGGGTTATATGTATACTGTTGTTTGTATATTTTACATGTGTATACCGATGTATTTTTATTGAGCATGTCTACATTTACGCTGATTTATATATATGTGAATGCTGGAGAAGGAATATGAAACTTAAATGTTGTACAGTTAAAATTATATATATATAATTTCCGGGTTGGATGCCACTTAAACTTAATTATCTGTCAATCACGTCGCTTATAAAACTAGTAACAATACCAATACGTGGATGCACCCTCTCGAAAGTATGAAAGTCCACTCCAGTTTTTTTCCTGCTTGAAGTCAGTTTCGCGTTACTGTACTCAATTACAGTTATTATGTACCATAGGCGCCATACCATACGTCCGATTTAACTGTTCGTTTTATTAGACTGGTATGTGTTTCGATAAAACCATTCAGTGACATATATGTAACCATGTAAATGGTTTTTTTCTGATATATTCGGAGGAAATATTTAATTTCCATAATAAACATATATAGGATCTTACACGAGTTTCCATTTCATATGAGATTTATGAAACGAGTCTAAGAATTCCGGCGAGCAAAAAAGAAAGGAGGAGTTTCATTAATTTCATATGAAATGAAGGCGAGTGTAAGATCCTTTTTATCACAACACCAAGATTTGTGTCATTTCTTCGTGTAAAACGACAATTTGCATACAACCTTGAAATGTAAAAAGCCGCCATTTTGACTCCAGTGCGTAAGCCTGTGACGTCATGTACTTGTCCTAGGCATGGCGTCACAATTGAAGCTTACAATCAATCACAGGGCTGAGAGGTCATATTACATGGGTTTTAAAAATATTCACTGGATACCATAGTACATTATGTGATAAATGTATATTAGTGGCTGCAATTTAGGAGGACACCTGTACTTTTTATATGTTAAGTGTATTCCTATATATTTTCTTTACAACATTCCGATTAAAATACACGTGATATAATTTACAATAACGTAGCGGTAGATGTCATCAAATGTATCATTTCATAATAATATTCCTATTGTTTAAGCCAGTTTTTGAAAGGGATTTTCACAAAATGAGCATTTTTTATATGAAAAGCTTACTTACCCTTTTTTAACAAGAGATTATAGATATATGTTTGTTACTATGTAGCATAGTATACTGACACGACATGATACCGCCATTCATGACTATGTGTTTTGTTGTCACTACCAGGTTTCCCGATGTGAGAACGTGACATTACTGGGTTTCGACTTGGATTCAATTTGTGGGTGTCGTTGATGAAGCAGAAGACGCTTACTCTTCCGGAACACCTGGTCTTATTCTCCCGGTCAATGGTATCCATGTAATTCATTCATTTGTTCATATATTGTTCGAGTTTTAACTATTTTGAGTTGGAATTATGGTTTTGTTAACATTTCTGTATTGTCTTGTTGTTTTGCGATGGATTCATTACATCTCCAGCACACACGCAGGCAAACACATATAGGGAGATATTAGCCAGGTTACATAATATTTAGCGCCTTATAAGGCAGCTCCTGCGAATTCCTCAAAAATTGTATTGATTAATGTATATGCTAATTGTATTAATTGTATTTCTATGTACTGTAAAGTGCTTAAGAGTTGCTTTTATTAGCTAGATAGGACGCTATATCAAATGCTGTATATTATTATCGTAAAAACTGACACTTTTGTATATAGCATCATCTCTGGTAATGTATCTGATTGGACGTATCTGATTGATAAGGAGATAACGTTGTCATCCCATGAAAGATCATATCATTCCCATTCGTATGTATTGGAGTATTCTGGAAATGTTAAAATCATATAATCAATTGATTGATATACAGTTTAAACTAAACATTTCGATTTTTTTTTTACATGAACTGATTGCCTGAATAATGGTACTTACAAACGTAAAATATATCAATTTGTCATTGATTACAAAAATCATTTGTTATTATTATCATTCTATTGACCATTGAATAGAGAAAATACATTAAGCAATGTGATTTTTTTCATACAAGCCTCGTTAAAGATAATGTTTCATCAAATTCTGGAAGTTGTAGAAACCTCAACTATTGAACAGAGGAAACTGATACATTGTATACGAGACTATGCTATTGTTGTTCTAAGTGGACAGTAAAGTGCCTGTTCGGAATAAAGTGACGACAGATTAGTTGATATTTCATCATTGTTGATAATAATTAATACGCGATCATCATTTTCAGAACGTTAAACAATCTAGCAGGTCATCTTAACTGTTAATTCAAAACGTTAAACAACCTAGCATGGAGAGTACTCGGTGTTTATATATTTTGGTATCCTTTTTTCTTATTTCGGTAACGCAACAACAAGCACTGTTCACCGAAACACAGCAACAACAGCTTAAGGATGACAAGCTACTACGGAAAATCTCCGAACAACTATGGCCTCTCGTGGACGAATATGCTACACATGAATTTAACAACGCCATGTTCGAGTTAAGACAAACGTTTCTAACAGAGATTGATCAACTTTCGGACGAAATTAATAACCTCGCTGAACAAGCCGCACAGGTGGAAGAGGCTATGAAGAATATGACACGTGGACATGGTGAATGTATATCTAAAGTCTATGAGATAATTAGTGTTAGTAAATAGGTGTTTTTGATAGTCTATGTATATAATTAGTATTGTTAAATATTTGTTGAAATTTATGTGTATAATATTTAGTATTTAGGCGAATGGTTATTTATAATCTTTGTATATCATTAGTATTGAATCAAGTTCTATATCTATATTTCGGAGATGAGCTACCACCTTCTCAGTCTATGATTTTAAACTTAAAGTATATAGGAGTTTTTGATGGTCTATGTATATTATTAGTATTGTTAAATATTTATTGAAATTTATGTGAATAATATTTAGTATTTAGGCGAATGGTTATTTATAATCTTTGTATATCATTAGCATTGAATCAAGTTATATATCTATATTTCGGAGATGAGCTACCACCTTCTCAGTCTCTTATTTTAAACTTAAAATTGTACTGTCATCTACAGGTATGTTCTGTTTTGTGATAAAATAGTAAATAGAATTATTCCTGGCTGTTTCGACTATTTGTTGCACTTGTCGCATTAGTAAGAATCGAAGATGAACAAGTAATAGATGCGTGTACGACTTACCCGTCAGTATAAAACATATCGTTCCGTTTATGTCTATTCGTGTTTTGACCTACATGAGGTAGTGCGTGATTTTGTTTTTAAAAGAGAAATGCATTAAAATTTGAAATTGATCACCTGGCTTTTTATAGGTCAAAATAAGATTTCTATCTATATTTGAAGCGTCTCAGGGAGAGAACATCGCTTGTTCATTCAACTTAATTATGTCACATATCTGTATGTCAATTTCGTCTTCTTTCGTAATTTTTGTTTCTATGTTACATATCCAAATATAAAAAATAGTGTAACTAATGCACTAGCGTATATTGATCCAAAGGTTTAAGGTGTGAAATATGTCAAAAGTGTACTGTGTCTAATTTAAAAAAAAAATCAATTCATACACATGTAAATATCTATAAAGTGCGACCCAGATACTCGCTGTTTACCGAAAAACTTTCGTCCGTTTAAATATTCGCCCTTTGCCGATACAATATTTGTTCGCCGAGTGCTACTTTCGCTCTTCACATGCAATTTGTATACGTTGTATGGTGTGTAATAATATTTGCTGTCAAGACAAATTCACTCTCATTGAGGAGGGCGAAAAAGCGAAAGTAAAACCGGTGAATATTTTCCGGTATACAGTGAATCGTCTGTAGATGATTTGTTGCCATTGTCATTGGAGGCCCAGAGAGTCCCGAATGCCCTCTTTCGAACTTGTGTTTGTATGTTACGCACTAGTTGATCTGAATGTTTAAATATTTTCACACTTCACTTCATGCAATAAATAAATCTTTCATGTGTTCATGGTGTATTGGACAATAATTATTATGATCAATTAATCGTTCAGATCCTAGAGAATAAGATTAGTGAGGGAAGTCTATGCACGTTGAAATTTAAATTTAGACATTGAATATAGGAACTCATTTCTTTTCCCAAGTTGCTTCATGAAACACAGTGGGGCCCCAGGAGAGGAGATTGTTACTATGAAACTTTGACGTCAGGGGAAATAAGTTACCAATGCAAATCTTGTTTAGACTAATTGTATTCGTAGGAAATGCAGTAACTCCGTTATTCAGCTTTGGACCAGAAACTTCGAGGTTACTGGTTCAATACATGTACACGTATTTTTATTTATGACATTAGCTATTGATAGGACGTTAACCCTGTATAACCAACCAACCATGTATATGTAAATTATAGAACGGGGTTTAACCAGTATAGTATATTATTGTGGTTTTTTTTAATAATCATGTACAACCATTTTACACCATCAGAAGACATTGATTAGCCATACAAGATACATTTCCCCTCGTTCTATAACACAAGACTTTGTTTTGCACACTCGTGTGTCATGTTTGTACATTTATAGTTATTTCATTGTGATACCGAAGTAGTAAAATAATGATAATGCTAGCAGAGACCAATGCCACTGTAAGTGATCGTACCCGGGACATCCGGCGTACTAACGTGACGCTATAACAAATAAGCTGGCAGATGTTGTAGTTAGCGGCTTATATACTACCAAGGTTACACATGTAAGGACACGGATAAACAGTTTCTGGTATGGCCTATTTTTGAGCCGATGTTTATGGTTTTGAAATGTGTTCTATTTCGGGAAATACAACAATTAGTGTGCATAACGTAACCAGGCGACTAACCACAGACCTTTTATACAGGTACATTTCTGACTAATTTTCCGGTTGTCGCTTCTCCTGGTCATATGTCACTGTTTTCGATTTACACATTACCACTGTATGCATCTTTATGGGGATTCCAATTAATATTACGCAAAGAACTAATTATATTCAGACAACAATTTACAGAATGTATTGGTTATGAATGGAAGTTAGTTGATGCGTTTATTTCAACCAAATTGGAAATAATTTATGTGAAATGATCATCTTTGTCACTAGTGTTTGACATCAATGATTTATCTACAGGGGTACTGGGATGTCCAAAAGTAACAGGCGGATATTATCACCTAGTCGGCCAGAACTGCTACATGTTCAATGATGTAAAGAAAACGTGGTACGAGGCTAAGGTGGGTCCATACATTTGTTATATATCTAAGGAAGTACAGACTGTTAAACCTTCACCAAAGCTAAGGTAGGTTACTCGATCTGGTCATATTTAAGGAAGTACAGACTGTTAAACCTTCACCAAAGCTAAGGTAGGTTACTCGATCTGGTCATATTTAAGGAAGTACAGACTGTTAAACCTTCACCAAAGCTAAGGTAGGTTACTCGATCTGGTCATATTTAAGGAAGTACAGACTGTTAAACCTTCACCAAAGCTAAGGTAGGTTACTCGATCTGGTCATATTTAAGGAAGTACAGACTGTTAAACCTTCACCAAAGCTAAGGTAGGTTACTCGATCTGGTC
Source organism: Mizuhopecten yessoensis (assembly GCF_002113885.1). Taxonomy (NCBI): domain Eukaryota; kingdom Metazoa; phylum Mollusca; class Bivalvia; order Pectinida; family Pectinidae; genus Mizuhopecten; species Mizuhopecten yessoensis. Next base: position 142,925 of record NW_018408547.1, read on the forward strand.
ATATTTAAGGAAGTACAGACTGTTAAACCTTCACCAAAGCTAAGGTAGGTTACTCGATCTGGTCATATTTAAGGAAGTACAGACTGTTAAACCTTCACCAAAGCTAAGGTAGGTTACTCGATCTGGTCATATTTAAGGAAGTACAGACTGTTAAACCTTCACCAAAGCTAAGGTAGGTTACTCGATCTGGTCATATTTAAGGAAGTACAGACTGTTAAACCTTCACCAAAGCTAAGGTAGGTTACTCGATCTGGTCATATTTAAGGAAGTACAGACTGTTAAACCTTCACCAAAGCTAAGGTAGGTTACTCGATCTGGTCATATTTAAGGAAGTACAGACTGTTAAACCTTCACCAAAGCTAAGGTAGGTTACTCGATCTGGTCATATTTAAGGAAGTACAGACTGTTAAACCTTCACCAAAGCTAAGGTAGGTTACTCGATCTGGTCATATTTAAGGAAGTACAGACTGTTAAACCTTCACCAAAGCTAAGGTAGGTTACTCGATCTGGTCATATTTAAGGAAGTACAGACTGTTAAACCTTCACCAAAGCTAAGGTAGGTTACTCGATCTGGTCATATTTAAGGAAGTACAGACTGTTAAACCTTCACCAAAGCTAAGGTAGGTTACTCGATCTGGTCATATTTAAGGAAGTACAGACTGTTAAACCTTCACCAAAGCTAAGGTAGGTTACTCGATCTGGTCATATTTAAGGAAGTACAGACTGTTAAACCTTCACCAAAGCTAAGGTAGGTTACTCGATCTGGTCATATTTAAGGAAGTACAGACTGTTAAACCTTCACCAAAGCTAAGGTAGGTTACTCGATCTGGTCATATTTAAGGAAGTACAGACTGTTAAACCTTCACCAAAGCTAAGGTAGGTTACTCGATCTGGTCATATTTAAGGAAGTACAGACTGTTAAACCTTCACCAAAGCTAAGGTAGGTTACTCGATCTGGTCATATTTAAGGAAGTACAGACTGTTAAACCTTCACCAAAGCTAAGGTAGGTTACTCGATCTGGTCATATTTAAGGAAGTACAGACTGTTAAACCTTCACCAAAGCTAAGGTAGGTTACTCGATCTGGTCATATTTAAGGAAGTACAGACTGTTAAACCTTCACCAAAGCTAAGGTAGGTTACTCGATCTGGTCATATTTAAGGAAGTACAGACTGTTAAACCTTCACCAAAGCTAAGGTAGGTTACTCGATCTGGTCATATTTAAGGAAGTACAGACTGTTAAACCTTCACCAAAGCTAAGGTAGGTTACTCGATCTGGTCATATTTAAGGAAGTACAGACTGTTAAACCTTCACCAAAGCTAAGGTAGGTTACTCGATCTGGTCATATCTAAGGAAGTACAAACTGTTAAACCTTCACCAAAGCTAAGGTAGGTTACTCGATCTGGTCATATTTAAGGAAGTACTGACTGTTAAACATTGACCTTAGCTAGTTGTAATATAAGGACGAATGGTTAAACAAGAATCCAAGTGAGGTAGGTCCTTGCATTTGTTAATTTGTTATAGAGATGCGGACTGTCAAGCAATTTCCTAAGCTAAGGTAGGTCCCGATATTTCAATTATTTGTTATCAATTACAATTTTAGCTTTTCAGCAATACTTATTGGTATTACTTGTAAGTCATCAAATGCTGAAATGTTGAAATACAGTAAAACAAATCTATAACACAGAAACATATTGTTCAAAATATGTATTAAAAGTAGGCCAAACAAGTATTACTTCGTATCAGCAACGCTAAAATTCTCGAATCTTCTTTTGATTCAACACTTTCCCCCAGTAGTACATAGACAGAATTAACATTTTATTAGGTCACCTGAGCTTTAGCTCAAGTGACCTATTGCTATCCGTTTTCGTCCGTCGTCGTCCGTCGTCCGTCGTCCGTCGTCCGTTAACATTTTACATTTCAAACTTAAAGTCAAGTTCTGCTGGGCCGATTGAACTGAAAGTTGGTAGGAATGATCGCCTCATGGTCCTGACAAAGTGTTGTTATTTTTCGGGTCGATCAGAAATCCAATATGGCCGCCACAGCCACCATTTTGAAAACCTATTTCAAACTTAAAGTCAAGTTCTGCTGGACCGATTGAACTGAAAGTTGGTAGGAATGATCGCCTCATGGTCCTGACAAAGTGTTGTTATTTTTTGGGTCGATCAGAAATCCAATATGGCCACCACGGCCGCCATTTTGAAAACCTATTTCAAACTTAAAGTCAAGTTCTGCTGGACCGATTGAACTTAAAGTTTGTAGGAATGATCGACTCATGGTCCTGACAAAGTGTTGTTATTTTTCAGGTCAATCATAAATCCAATATGGCCGCCACGGCCACCATTTTGAAAACATATTTCAAACTTAAAGTCAAGTTCTGCTAGGCCGATTGAACTGAAACTTTGTAGGAATGATTGACTCATGGTCCTGACAAAGTGTTGTTATTTTTCAGGTCGATCAGAAATCCAATATGGCCACCACAGCTGCCATTTTGGTAAACTATTTCAAACTTAAAGTAAAGATCTACTTGGCCGATTGAACTGAAACTTTGTAGGAATGATCGAATCATGGTCCTGACAAAGTGTTGTTATTTTTCGGGTCAATCAGAAATACAATTTGGCTGCCATGGCCGCTATTTTGCTACTAAGTTCTAATAGGCCGATCTCACTTAAAATTGGTCTAGGAATGATCAGCTCATGGTCCTGACAAAGTTAAGTTAACATTATACTATTTTTTACTCAAATTGGTACATATTTCAACTACAAAAATAAATACTGTAGACTCAGGTGACCGTTTAGGCCCATGGGCCTCTTGTTTTGTATTTATATTAATTCATGAACTTAAAATGTGGAAAAACAATTAAATCATTATCCAATATATATAGTAACACTAATATTACGACACATTCAATTACGATAAGTATTCTCCTTATCTAGCCATTAATTGCATATCTTCTCTGCTTAATTCTTAATTCAAACGAGAAAGTAATTTTCTCAGATATTTCGTGTAGACTTATTAATGAGTATCCTTACCATGTTTAGTCTTCTGATTTCGTCGTTACAAGAAAGTAAGAATGAGCACTAAGTACATCCAACCCTTGGTTAACATTGACACAAACATTGACTATCGCCCGTATGCTCTGCTCCTATGGTCTTTACCTTGATACAAAATCTGTATTTGTTAAAATCTGTGTTTTAATCATTTTAAACGAACGTTAATGTGATATGGAAAACTTTTCTGTGAAATACATTTTTGTCTGGTGTAATAAAATGTCGATCCTTTTACGGACTTGTACAGGTCTACCCGTGTTCACGTATTTGAATACTGGCAGCTGCCATATGGTCAATTGTGCGGTAGCAGGGTAGCTAGAAATAAACTTAGCCGTCGGTTTTCATAACAGCTTTTGTGGAAACAGAAGAGGAATGTTTGCTAAAGCTCTACTCTGTGTTAATTTGTTTTTGCAGGAATGGTGCGTGTTGAATAAGGGACATTTAGCCAGGCCCACAACATTTGATATCAACCAATACTTGAAGAATGAATGTAGGGTTAGAGGTAGGTTCGTATCTATTTATTGTAACAGGGGTCATTGTTGTTTCGTTGGGAGTTAACCCGGGACCTTTGGGTTACTAGTCTGGCGCTTTACCGAGTGAGCTACAGAGAATTCTCCTTAGCCGATTCGAAAGGAAGCGGCTAGTAATTTACCTAAGATATATTTTTATTGTAAACGATGTTAAAAAGTGTAAAAGTTCAAGCCTTATAAAAGGTATGAATAAGACGTTATATGATAATTGATATTGCTACTTTCACGTCATTATTTTGATAGATAATTAGATATATGCAGTTTGTGGAATGAACATTGTTTCATCTTAAGGGAAACAGTACTGGATTGGAGGCCATGACACAGTACAGGAAGGGGTGTGGCTTTGGGATAATGGTGACCCTATCCCTAGCATTGCTATGGACTGGGCACCAGGGGAACCGAATAACTATGGTTCTGGGCAGGATTGTCTGGGCATCGGACAAGACCAAGCAAAACAATGGGACGACAAAAGTTGCAACCACAACTTGGAATTCGCCTGCCAAACAGCAGCAGTATGTCTTCAGCATAACTCCTATATGTCTCTTTTCTGGCTTAATTAAAATGTGTTCTTTGCATAAATATGAGATATTGATTCAATAATCGACCACAAAGAATTCGCCGTAGAATGACTAGCGAGAGTTTACCTGTTTACATAATTACCTAGTTGATGTTACTATTTAGAACATGATGAGATTATCATGCACTTTTTGGTTTGTTCGGTCACAAATTCCATAATGTTAATCAGGGAACAAATTGACTGATGAATTAATAATAATATATACAGGGCAGGACTGTAACGTGATAACAACAAACTTTAATACCCAATGATTATTTAAATATGTCTTCTATTTTTTTCCAGGTATATCAGCTTCGCTAATAGGCCTTTTGAAGGATGTTTGCTATTCGGAACACCTCAAGATTTACAATTGGTGTGTTCTCAATCATTTTATATCATGTTTGGAAAACAGATGGAAAACATTTTATCAAATAATAAAACTATTCTGTTCAATTATATGTATTTATATGCATATTTTTAGTACAATGTATAAATTTCAGTAGTCTTCTGGTTGTTTTTGCAAGAATAAGTGTTAAAAATCAAATAAATGTAATGAAATAGATATGTGTGTATAGAGTAGGGTTGTCAAACCAGTCACATTTTGGTAACCGGTTACTCGAACAATATTCCGACCATGTAACCGGTCAATCGGTCAATTTGGTAATCAAACATTAAACAAAGACAACTCGTTATTTGTTTAGCAAATTTTCTGTTTAAAACGTATTAATACCATATACATACATGTATATATTAACTAGCATGATAGTATACTCGCTTATTTCAAGCTAAATGTAGGAAATAGTTAAATGTAACCTCGGTAAGTATATGTCATGGACAACATATGTCGGAATACAGTAAGGCGGGATTCTATTGCAGTTATCTGTGCTCGAAATCATATGCGGTAATATTGTTCTTTAGTTTCCATGCATGTTTGCTCATTCAAGTGAGTACCCTTCAGATTATCTTTACAATTCGCATTTAAAAGCGAGGTCTACCTCTAACAATTGATATCTCACAACTTAAAATGTATTCTGGCTTCCTTTTAAAATCTGTTTTAGGTTTTTTTTATGGTGCTGGTAACGTCCCATTGTCAATCTTTACAATAGAGTGCAAAAACACTGCCTGAGCACAGCTTCGCGAGCCAAGGGTGTTCAATACGATACTCTCATAATAGGAGAGTATCGTATTGAACACCCTTGGCTCGCGAAGTTGGCCTGAGCACTGTTTTTATTATAAAACAATCCGATTTTGGTTGTATATATAGACAATTTGTAGGTCTAATTCAGGGAAATATGGGGCCTCCCAAAGGGGGTTACAATGTCCGACTATTCGGTTATAGATTTTGATAACCGGTTCGTAGTCTTCCGACTGAGTAGCCGGTTAACCGTTGGCAACCCTAGTATAGATAATTTGTTTATCCGAAATAGATAATTCCTGTCTATTGTAGGTAAATACCCAGTCACGGAAACATGAGCCCAATAACAGTTACTGCTTCATGTTATCGATTAAATACGTTCTTAATGTTATTCATTGATGGAACAGAGAAAATCGTTGTTATTAGAACAAATTCGTCATGACGTTTGTTTTCAAAACGTCACACGAGAGTTGTCGGGAATTCCTGTCGAGCAACAGAACAGAAACAGCTTTCCGTGAGGGTTATATAACAATTATATATTATAGTTATACAATTCAAGAAACAGTGCATACGTATTGCTTCACATCCCTAGTATTTTAACTAGGAGTGCAAACCGAAAGCAGTTCGATACTTATACCTACCTTCTTAAATATTTGAATATCATGGAAAATTAAATTTATTTAATTTCTCAAAATTCATTTTTAATGGATGGTCAGTGGTTTTCAACGTTACAGTTATGACGTCATAATAATGATGACGTCAACAAGTGGGTCATGGCATTCATAGCTGATATTTATAGCTGATATGAATGATTTCTAAACTTGGCAGGGTTATGTACTGACAGTGTTAGCATCTAATATGGAAAACACTTGTTTTTGTACAGGCAACAAACACAAAACATGCTGTTGTGCCATTGTTTACTTAACACAAGTTGAACCATATTTTTAGCTGCACATGCGCATTTTTTACAACGTTGTTTATACTGTAAGTGTTAAAAGATGCCTTTTTTACAGTGACGATACGCTTACAATGACAAATAAGTTTATCAACAGAAACAGACGGCACCATTACTTCATTCCGTGCAAACCCCGTACATGAAATCAATATAGTTGGCGATTGGTTTTGAAATATTTCCAATTACTTTCTTATGATTTTTCATGCATGTGTGTTTTTGAAACTAAACAGTAAACACAGAATATTGGTGCACTGGATATGCATGCTTGGATCAGTAAAATCTTATTAGCTGTGCCTAAGTCTAAAATTTGAAAGCAAGAGAGGAAGATGAAATACAGCATCTAAGCAGGTGGAATAACGCTGTTTTTGTAATATGATCTGGGTTTGGTTTGGTTTGGTTTAATTTTGTTTAACGTCCTATTAATAGCTAAGGTCATTTAAAGACTTGCCTCCATTTGTGCATTGTATGCTTGCTTGCGTGTGTGTATGCAGGATACAGGGTATGTTGGCGTGCTGGCCTCCTTGTGATAGCGCGGATCTGATGCCGACTTTATAGTGCTATCTCAGTGAAATGCCACGTCGAAGGCACTCAGTACAGCATTCCGCCCGGTCACATTATACCGACAACGGGTGAACCAGCTGTTGTCATTCCCCTTAATGCTGAACGTTAAGCAGGGAATATCAACTAAGTTAATACGATTTACCGTTGATGGATAGAGCTAGCCGATATTATACTGACCTATTGTAGAGTTTACTGCGACATTTATGTTATAGATATGTACACGAGCGTGGGAAAATTGACCATGATGAGACGAAAATATGATGTGGTGCTACAAAACCAACAATAATTGAAAATCTATATATAGAACTGAAAAGGAAATATTAGTGAGAGAAGGAGAAAACCTATTTTGTTAATGTTTCATCGTTACACTTAGAACTATTTACTCTAGACTATAGCTCATAGTCTTTCTGAAATGCAAAGCTACAGTACTAGGCAACTAGACAACGATCTGGCAGGTAGCATATGTACAACTGTGTTTATCGTTGAGCCCTTCTTATCCTCAACGATTCGTTTTATCATATGGAGGACCAAGATATGTCATATACATCACACTAGACCTCCTATCGGATGCATTTGCTTCAAAAATCTTCGTTTTAAAGGAAATCTTGTGAACAATTATTTATATTCTTCTGGGAAAGTTATTTACAAAATACTATTCCCACTATTTGTTGCTCTGTATTATAATAAATCATGATGAAGGTACATGACTCCGTACCCCATCAATTAACAGTCGATTTACTAATATTTTGGTGATATATTGCTAAACAATGATTAAAATGTTAAAAGGTTTGAAGCTACTCAATTCTTTTTCTAAAAATGAAGTTGAAAATAATGAATTATTTTCAGTTTGATTAAATTAAGTGAACCTTATCAATTATATTGTCCATCCAACCGCCAAACTCTATTAAAGGCTTTATCCATATTCCTTTCCCTAATGTGTTATTCTATTGTTCAGCCTCAATCGTTTTCTGAATGTAATTATTTCCCAAGTTATTACTGTGAAGGTCTACATATTGTATTAGCCGAGCTTGTTATACACGATGATAATTATGGACTGTGTATAGGTACATTCGCACTGTTTTCAGAACCGTCTCCATGAAATGTCTAATGAAATTGTACATGTTCAATTAACCTGAATAAAATGTAACTTCAACTAAATCAACTTGTCTTTTTTTGTAATTTAAACTTTGTTTATCATTTTGGGCCATATTGTTCACACCTGATTTGCTTAACGAATCATTGTCGCAAAATTTTCGTCTGGTGTTTTAGCTTTGAATTGACACATTTTTGTAAATACATTACATTTAAGTTTTACCTGTCGTTAACATAATAACGTTATGTACGCACAAATGCATGAATCTGGTAACTATAAAGGATTAGATAATCACAGTTATGTTAAATGACAAGCATATTGGACAAAATTATTCTTAAATATGTTGTTTTGAGGGGCGTATTAGCAGCATCAACTGAGATGATAATCAGATATAATTAACCCTAAGTATTAGAAGCCGAGGGCATCAGGCACATCATTCCGCCCGGTCATGTTATACTGTGTAACTATATACTTGTACGATGTTAATGTGATATATGACACTATAATAAACAAAATTGACTTGACATGACTTGTTGTTCTGACAACGGTATCCCGGGATTAGGACAGAACCCATAACTTTCTTCACCTTGACGAACGTTCAACATTAAAGCCAAAAGTTAGGTATTGCTAAGCAAGGCGTTAGGAAATAAAAGTTGGTAGTTAGAAATAGAAAGGAATATATAGATCACAAATATTGCAATAGGTGCAGCACATTTATTTTGGTCGAAAAGCAAATCCCCAATTCTGCAGGGGTTCCAAAGTAGGTCGCCTCTTACGATGTATATAATGGGTAACAGCATTTGTGTTTTTATTCTCGATCCCCAACCTGTAGGGGAATGTCAACCAGGAACGCACTCATTCTCACAATATCGTACTCAGTATATTTCATGTTGGCTTTTCTGGTGCTTTTAACAAATATATTCCAAATTAATTTACAGCCACAAATCTATATTGTCGTTCGCTTTTCTTTGAAAAGGCTCTCAAACAATATGAACGAATGCGTGCCTTTGGTTTGGTATAAGGTATGGTAGTGTAAAGCGTCGAAAAGTCAAAAGTTGTGAAAGAAGAAACATTATTGAGAAGGGGAATGTCAAGATTGACCAATCAATATTTTGAATTCTTCATAATCCACAAACAATGTATTCCTCTTCTGGTGTATACAGTGTCACGATGCGACTTTTGCCCGTACTTAATGGTACTGAAAATGGAAGATAACTCAGTTGAGCAACAAGAAGAGCCAGCGATAAAACGTTGTTTATATAGATTGCTGGTTTTCCGTCTTTTGAAAAATTGGCAAATGTATAAAAATACGAAATTGAGTTAATATGTTATCATTGTGAAAGCAAAAACAACGCCGATGGTCATGATATTCAGTCAGTAAAACAACGCCGATGGTCATGATATTCAGTCAATAAAACAACGCCGATGGTCATGATATTCGGCAGGTAAAACAATGACAATGAGCATGATGACCATTCAGCAACATAACTCCGATGATCGTTATATCTAGCCAGTAACACAACCCCGACAGCCATCATATCAAACTAGTAGCACAGCCACCAATAGTCATCATATCCAGCTAGTAAGACATCGCTGGTGGTCTTGAAATTGTGTCAGTAAAACAACGCCAATGGTCTTGATATTCAGTCACTAAAACAACGCCTATGGTCATGATATTCAGTCAGTAAAACAACGCCTATGGTCATGATGTTTAGTCAGTTAACCACGCCAATGGTCATGATATTTAGTCAGTAAACCACGCCAATGGTCATGATATTTAGTCAGTAAAATTAGCTGATGATCATGATAGTCAGTAACATAGCGCAGATGATCATAATATTAAGTCAGTAAACATTACCTTCAAATATCTGTGTTTTCTTTTGTTAATTAAAATTCAGAAACTGGCGCCTGCTCTTCTAATAAATTCTGCCGTTAAAAAAATGTATTGCACAGTTTGGATGTGTCACAACCGATCGAGTATGTAATGCTATCAGTTTCCTGTCAAAAATATCCGTTGCAGTTAATCGAGATGTGATATAGTATATATTGATTGGAGTTATTTATTTATTTAAATGCGGAAACATTTCAGAATGCAACTTGATCCACCAATGAAGCCATATGGGAAATAATTTTAATCGCGTAGATATGAAAACATTCAAAATTTACTGAAACTGTCAATGACGAAATAATTGATGTTGAAAAATGCATTAAAAAGTACAATTGTGTAGTGTTGATATAACATCAATATACATGTATTAATATACTTTTCTTGTGTTAATCCTGCAAAATCGAAAACAGACACAAATATATGTGGTATTCAATGTCAGCACAGGCAATTATGGTATGCCACGTTGGTGTGTTAAATTTAGCGTTCTATATATCTTATTGTCCCTGTGTGGACTAGTAAGCACACTCGGTTGGACTAATTTTTCATTTGTTTTCGTCATTGCAGTGAATATTTATAATGCACACATTGCGGTATTGATATCTCTACTGAAATGCATTATTTTGGGTTTTTTATGTTAATAAACATGCTGTTGCTTTTTTTACAAACAAAATGAAAATTTGTTTTATTGAATCCGGGATGTAATGCATTAAATTCTAGCAAAATTGAATGCTTTTCCTGTTTGAGAGCATCGGAAGATGTTTTGTTATCTTTAAAAATAAACTGTTTCCTGATCATGGATATATGACTACAGCATGAGACACTATTTCTGTAACGAATCATCAATAATATTTATTTATTTGTATCTTTTTCATAATAAATGAATCACGCTCATCATTTTGTTTGAGTTACTGGCAAGAGAGAAAGGAATATTTATCTATAATGTCATGTCTTAATAAAAGCACGCACAAGTATAGTACATGCTTTATATTATATCCAAACATAATGTCACTATTGTGATGCAATTGTATCTGTTATTTTTATCAATAGCCAATGGTATATTCTAAACTTTACATATACATTTTTGGTCTTTATGGTTTATTGTTATCTACACATTACATAATTTGTCCTAATTCAGATTTGACTTCAGCTGTCTTCTATATTGAGTATTTGTATTACTAAGTATTAAAATATGTGTTTTATTTGTCTAAAGGGACTTTTAGATCTTTGCTATCCTTATTTCTCTTTTTGGTTTGTGTATTAATAAAACGGCAGCAATTTGTGTTTTAATGGAATAAACGTTTTCTATGATCAATGATCATTTTGCATCTTTTTCTAAATTTCTTTTTGTTTTCAGATTATTGAAATAGAATATGTAATTAACCACATGTATATACAGCAAAGTGCATATTTAACTGAATATCTTTTAGTCACTCGAACATATCAAAGCACATGTCAAAACAATCAGAGACAATAAAGTCAATTATGGACTAATTAACAGTACTTTAGCAACCGATATAAAAAAATATCCAACAAGGGTATCCAGGTCATTAGCTATTTATCCTTCAGTGAATTAGTCGAAACGTCTATTGGTTATTTATTTACTAGCTAATGTCTGCCTTGCTTATTGGGTGTACGCTCAACGTATTAGTAGTTGCAAGCGCCCCACTGTATCAAAAAGATAGTTTGAGAAATAGATCCACCCAATGCTGTTCTAATAATATTGAACGTTATATATTATGACAGCTATCACATCAACTGTTTTCTAAAAGCTATAAATATGAAAGAAATGTAATGTGTGAGTTGCAGCAAAAAGCTAATTCCTGAAGTATATGATATATGTGCGTTTTCATATGAATTATAAATGTATATAGCTAGCAGCTCGTTCCGTGTATTTACATGTATATTGAGATACAATGTTTATGTATATATTTGTTAGTGTATGTAGATATCAATTATGTTTCATTATTACTGTCTTAATTACTATATGGTCAATATCATCAATTTAAAAAACCCATTGAACAATAATAACCAATTCTCCATTAGCATCATAGAAATACAATCAGAATGATGCAGATATACCTTTGGCTAGACCCACCACCTTTATTGGAAATCTAATCAATCTGAGGTTTGCGAAGCGGAAACGTTCGGTAGTTCAAATTAGCAAATCGAAAAGATAATCAGTAAAAACCTGTCTTGCGTATTCCAGAAAAATTGAAAATTAAACTCAAGGTATATATATATATAAAACATAAAATAATTACTTTAAGATGTGAAGCAGAAATATTTTTTGTAGATTTTCAAGTATTTCTTTGAAAGAATGTTGGACTTTTCTGGTAACAGCTCGTTAAGCTAACCAGGTGCAGTTCATAATGTAAATAAAAGTAGCATTGTCATACTGAGATATTACCATTACAATAACTGTTATTGTTAAATGTGAATACTAATATCACCCTACACCGTGCTTGTCAATGTTCCATGCTTGACTTATGAAAGACATAAATGTTATGTTATAGATTAAATTCGAATCGATGCACTAAATGTATAGATTTTATGATCAAACCGTGAATGATTGTAGCCGATTGACTCGTGTTTCAATTAATACATGTGATATGCATCGATAATCATATAATTAATTATACATTATGTAACAGGTATTTTAGATTTGAAAGGAAACTGTATGGGTCGGTAGCTAAATCCTGGCAAACATTACGAAGACAACATGGCTAGATACGGATGGTTTGTTCGTTCCTGCAATGTTATCGTGCCTTTACTTCTAGTACTAGCCTATCTTCAAGGAGTGCTCCCGAAAAAATATTTTGGTAAGTGCGAGTATCCATTATTGTTGAAGCGTTAGTTTTTCTCTTGACTCAAAAATGTCTATATAAACATTCTGCCCTTCTATGTTTTAGCATCCTCCCCACTGTTCATTTGAATTCAAAATATAATATTTGGTATCACTTTTATGTTTTTGTCAAACACTGTTCTTAGTTTTTTTGTGTGTTAATTTTCTAGGCAGTTGTCTTAAGAGACTATTTTTAGTGCAAATAACTTTCATATCATCATTTAAGATAGCTCCTAAGGCATTTTCTATATTTTCTATTTCAATGACTGCATCTGTTGTTTGTTTTACTCTAAAACGGGAAATACACCGTTTTATGTTCGACACTTACAGAGAAAGACAGAGTGCGATACATTTTATGTATAGTAATCATTCACCAGTGGACAACTTCCATTGCAAAAATACAGCACGGCTGAACAATTAAATTTATCATAACAATAACTTCTTTGAAAGGCCTGGCATCTACCACGAATAATTTGGATTAGGTACCAAGGTTTAGAGAAAAATTACAAAATATTCAACCGATTTTTCAAATTTCGAAAACAAACTGGTTTCATCTTCTTGGGTTAATGATGTCTGATGATCTTTTCAATTCATGTCACTTTCTTTGCGTGCCGTTCTTGGGTTTCAGTGTTTTTCTTGTGTGTTGACATACTGCTCGCTCTGTAGCTTTTATTCTCGTTTTCTCTTAATTACTTCTTACTCACAATTTGCTCTCGATGCAATGTTGTGAAGAAGACAGATATGATTTGAAAAATAAATTTGTAATACCATACAGTGGTTCGAAATCCTGTCTCCATTTTTCCTGAACGGTTGTTACCATTATGTTTTTGTTTCTCTCTGCATCACATTTATATTTTTAACCGAACCGACTCGAGAAATATTTCACTCTGATCTGTGGCATTTCAGGAATCCCTCACTCACAACCTGATGTTGAACATTATTACCCCTCTCAATGATTAATGAATCTAAGACCTTGCCCATTTATCATGAAGGAGTCTTGCAGTTATGTCCAAATTGACCGTTACATCTTTTGTTTTCTAGGATATCGGTCAGATTTTGAGAATATAACTTACAAAATAAATAAATGTACATATTGATAGATTTAAATTTGATATAGCTATTGGAAATAATATTGATTGTTTGTTTATCCAGGGTCCTGATCCTTTCTGAAATATCCATTTAAATATCTTATAAAAAGGAATAGTTATTGGTTCTTTAAGAGCAATGCAAACATATATATGTTAAGTTGTATTGCTATTTTAGATTGTGTCATGTTACTTAACTTTACATTCCTGATCCGTCTTACAGTGGAAGTGGACGATGAGTTCTCTACATCCCATGATGTAACGGAAGGAACGATACAAACACAATCCAGTGTGGAAACGCAGACATATTCTGTCAAAGACGAGGATCTTAAAAGTTCACAAAAAGCTGCTGCAACGTCTATCAAACCCGACTCTAAACCATTTGAAGACAAAGGATCAGGATTTCTACCATTAAGTTCTACAGACATTACAAGAAAAAATGATATTTTAACAACTACAAGTCCATCTGTAAGTACTGTAATCTACAGTACACAAACGGCAACGAATAAAGCAGTTGACATTTCTAGTGTAAACTCTGATTCTAGTCTTCAGACCGATGCTTCCACAATAGGGTTTTCTTTGTCACATTCCTCCACGAGCAGCAAGAGTGTGTATGATCCATTGTCCATGAAAAGTGTTACAGGGCAAGGTTCTTTCGTAAACAACGGGATGATTTCCGAATCTTCGGAAATCCATGAGGATTCTAGCTTTCAGACGTCGGTGGACAACTATTTTAACCCCCAGGCCACACCGTCATTGAGTGAAAATGTAGCATATTCCAGCATACAGACCTCTAGTAATACCCCGTATATAACAAATTCTGAGACGAAAAGTGATTTATTTCCAGAAGTAGTCTCGGATACCGGCAAACAAAAAGAATCAGGTAAATATTAAATTGTAAATAACTTGTTAATGTAGCCTGTCAATCGCGGGATATAAGAAATTGGAATTAATATTTATTACATTGTTACGAGTGAAATACTTGAGGATGTACACCTCTGAGAAGTCAAAAACTTCCTGTATTAAACTTTTTTTCTTATCTTGATTTTTGGAAAAAGGAGATAATGGCATAGTAGAAAATGCAAAAAAAAATATATGTCCGTGTGCTCGTTTTTGTGCTATGATCGGCCAAAGATACCAATTTAACACAATATGTGATATTAGGTGAATTTTCGGGTTTTGACCATTTGCAGAACAAATTCATACAATTTCTTCCAAGTGAGTTATCAGATATGTATGAATGTTTGTAGAATTGATAAAAATAGTATTTTTTTTGAAAATATGGAAGTAAAATTTCTTAATCTTATTCATTTTAGTTACCCCTACCCCTTATTTTTTAATGAAAAAATGCACAAATTGCACCATTTTTTTGCTTTTTTTAGTATTCAATGAATCAAAAGAAAATGTGTTTCTCTTTCTAAAACAGCCACAAAAATGGGGGGTCGGTGTGCTTCTTCTTTTGTCCCATTATTATTTGTGTTATTTTCACCTTTTTTTTTAGGTCAAAAATCAAAAGTGCTTCAGTTACTCTAATATGTAAAAAAAAATATATCGATAATATATAACTTTCCAGTTTTTTGCAATTTTTTTTTAATCATATTGAACATTATAAAATTGTACAGCAAAATTGAACCTGCTACAGTTAAAAATGGTGACAAAATGACAATTTAAGTGATCAATCTAGTGTCAAAAAAGGTGAAATTTTGGCCGTTTGTGAAGGCAAGAAATTCACATAAATACACTTTTTCAAAATGGCCGCAAAATTGGTCATTTAAAAAAAAAAATGTAATTTTTTTTTAACACACAACAGACATGTATTTTTTTACATGTTTTTCAGATGTGTGTTTGCTATCATACCTATCTTAATTCGTTAAATATTACAAAAACCCGTTACACCAGATCAAAACGAGACTTGAACGTGACTGAAACCTCAGAAGAGTACATCTTAAGTTATCAATTTCATGAAAAAACAACATATCACTGCAGATAGGATACTACATTATTTAGGGTATTTGACAAATCATAAGGGTACTGTCTATTTGTTTTACCATATTTTCTATTGAGATACTGATGAAGCGACTGTGGAATAAGTGGTTGTTGTTATACATCTTTTTATCTCTTACAGTCAGGTCTGAAATTAGCTAAACATAACATAAACATTTTATGATCGAATCCAGCCATATAGAAGCAAAATCCGATGCTGAACGGCGCGCAGCGCTGTTGCCAAGCGCGACGTTATCATAACATGCCATCAAATTTAAATATATATTTAACAAAACATTTAATGGTATTCCCGTTGAATAACATTGAATTCAATTTAAATAGAAAAATCCCGCCGATAAGATGCAGAAAGTACCGACCTTGGTTGTTAGATAGCGAGCTAATTTTTTAGCATTTATTATACTAAACAGTGCTTCTTTGCGTAGTGACAGAGCTTAGATGCGACAGAGAGACAATACACTGTTAAAGTTTGTGTTTTTAATTTTCACCTTGTAGTAATTCGTGGAAAAAACTAAGCAAATTAACGCGCTCGCTCACTGCACAGCAATGTCGGTGTCTTCGGGTCATTTAAAGAGGAGCACGTGATATGAAGAGTGACACGTGAGTGAAGATAGGCCCTTCTCCCTCGCATTGTCATCAAATACAAATCGCGTTTTCAATTTTTTCAACTTTTCGACATCAAAACGGCATAATATTAGAAAAAGAAACGGCGTTTTGTCGCCTTTTTGCTTCAACTTGCCTAAACAAGGAATCTTAAATAATGTAAAATGCCGCTTTATTCGCTTTGTTATTGATACAAATCGTAAAGGCAGATTAGAAGAAAAGGCCGTATCTAGATATCAACATATATCTCGTTATTCTCTGGTATTTCCAACTCTTGAATATCGGTATTCGCCAAGAAGCCATTAAATGCCCTCTAATATGATATTCTTTTAGAGTAAAATCATTTAAGAGAAACACTCGATTCACTGTATATTTATGTTATTATTAGATTTATGTTTTATTATTTAATGTTAAATTCAGATTTACGATTAAGAATGCATTGACATTTGTAGAACAGAGGTTAACATTATAAGTGATTTTATCTTCAAGTTAGTAACAATTCAAATATCAAATTATCTGCATCTTGCATTTCATTTATATTATTTTTCAAGTATATCATTTATTAATTTTACAACAATTATAAAACAACTTTTTGTGATTTATGGGTAGTCACTCTGAGAAGTATTCTAATGGCGGATATCAAACATATATATATATCAGACACATATGATACATTGCATCAGTAAATAAAACACGTAACAATGTATTGCTTTATATATTAACACGTGCTATAATTTATATTCATTTATATATAATTTTAATGTCGTACTCCAGTGTTGCTATTTGATAGAGTATAGTGGAGTCCATTGATTAGTCTGTCAAGGCTAAAAACAATCGATTAAAACATTCATTAATCCTCTGGTATGAAATTGAAAATGTTCGCGGTTGAAAATGAAACCTCGTGTAAATAATCATTTCTTTTGAAAACGAACACATCTGTTTTGGATAACACTCTTTTTAACACATAGATTAGTGAAATTGCTTTTCAGGTATGAAACAGATTTTTTACGGCCCTTATTCCTTCCGGAAAAAGTGTGATATTAAAACGTGATACTTCGGATGAGATGATGTTTTAAGTAAATATTCATATTTTGGATTTCATATTTCAGGATCGACGACATTTTCAGACAAAATAGCATTACAAACTACAAAATCATACGTAGCAGAAACATCCGTATCAAGTAATGATCTACCAGATACAACAAAAGATACTGATAAATTGGGCACGGCGACGTTTACAGATTCATTTGTCACGTCAACAAACACAGATACATTGGACACGTCAACAAACACAGATACATTGGACACGTCAACAAACACAGATACATTGGACACGTCACCAAGTACAGATACATTGGACACGTCAACAAATATAGATACATTGCACATGTCGACAAATACAGATACATTGCACACGTCAACAAAAACAGATAAATTGCACACGTCAACAAATAAATATACATTTTACACGTCTACAAATACAGAGATATTGGACACGTCAACCAATACATATATATTGGAAACGTCAACAAAGACAGAAACATTTGACACGTCAACAAATACAGATACATTTGACACGTCAACAAAAACCGATATATTGGACACGTCAACAAAAACCGATATGTTGGATACGTCAACAAATACAGAAACATTGCACACGCCGACACAAACATATTCATTAGACATGTCAACAAATACAGATACATTACACATGTCGACAAATACAGATATATTAGACACGTCAACAAAAACTGATACATTGGACACGTCGACAAATAAAGATAAATTAGACATGTCAACAAAAACAGTTACATTGGACACGTCGGCAAATACAGATATATTGGACACGTCGACAAATACAGATATATTGGACACGTCAACAAATACAGATATATTGGACACGTCAACAAAACCAGTTACATTGGACACGTCGACAAATACAAATACATTGGACACGTCGACAAATACAGATATATTGGACACGTCAACAAAAACAGATACATTGGACACGTCAACAAATACAGATACATTGGACACGTCAACAAATACAGATACATTAGACACGTCAACAAATACAGATACATTGGACACGTCAACAAAGACAGTTACATTGGACACGTCGACAAATACAGATATATTTGACACGTCAACAAAACCAGTTACATTGGACACGTCGACAAATACAGATATATTGGACACGTCGACAAATACAGATATATTGGACACGTCAACAAAAACAGATATATTGCACACGTCTACTAATACAGATGTATTGGAAACGCCAACAAAACCAGATATATTGGATACGTCAACAAATACAGAAATATTGGAAACGCCAACAAAACCAGATATATTGGACACGTCAACACATTTAACTTCATCTTCTTCTGTCACACTTACAAATACATATACCTCTGTTACACCTATAACTACAGGTACCTCCGGTACACCAACAACCACAGATTCCACTTTAACACTATCAACTACTGATAACTCCGTTTTACCAACGACTGAAAATACATCAGTGACACAATCAAATACAGGCACATATCCCTCTGTTACACCTACAACTACTGACACTTCTGTTACATCTACAACTACAGACACTTCGATTACACCAACAACTACAGACACTCCTGTTACACCAACAACTACTGACACTTCTGTTACACCAACAACTACAGACATTTCTGTTACACCAACAACTACCGACACTTCTGTTACATCAACAACTACAGACACTTCTGTTACACCAACAACTACGGACACTTCTGTTACACCAACAATTACAGACACTTGTGTAACACCAACAACTACAGACACTTCTATTTCATCAACAACTACAGACACTTCTGTCACCCCAACAACTACAGATACTTCTGTTACCCCTACAACTACAGACACTTCTATTTCATCAACAGCTACCGACACTCCTGTTACCCCAACAACCACAGAAAATTCTATTTCATCAACAACTACAGACATTCCTGTTACACCACCAACTACAGACATTTCTGTTACACCAACAACTACCGACACTTCTGTGACATCAACAACTACAGACACTTCTGTTACACCAACAACTACAGACACTTCTATTTCATCAACAACTACCGACACTCCTGTTACCCCAACAACTACAGAAAATTCTATTTCATCAACAACTACAGACATTTCTGTTACACCAACAACTACAGACACTTCTGTTACACCAACAACTACAGACACTTCTGTTACACCAACAACTACAGATACTTCTGTTACATCAACAACTACAGAAACTTCTATTTCATCAACAACTACCGACACTTCTGTTACACAAACAACTACGGACACTTCTGTTATACCAACAACTACAGACACTTCTGTTATACCAACAATTACGGACACTTCTGTTACACCAACAACTACAGACACTTCTGTTACACCAACAACTACAGACACTTCTGCTACCCCAACAACTTCAGACACTTCTGTTACATCAACAACTACAGACACTTCTATAACACCAACAACTACGGACAATTCTGTTACACCAACAACTACAGACACTTCTGTTATACCTACAACTACAGATACTTCTATTTCATCAACAACTACGGACAATTCTGTTACACCAACAACTACGGACACTTCTGTCACACCAACAACTACAGACATTTCTGTTACACTAACAACTACCGACACTTCTGTTACATCAACAACTACAGACACTTCTGTTATGCCTACAACTACAGATCCTTCTATTTCATCAACAACTACGGACAATTCTGTTACACCAACAACTAAGGACACTTCTGTCACACCAACAACTACAGACATTTCTGTTACACTAACAACTACCGACACTTCTGTTACACAAACAACTACGGACACTTCTGTTATACCAACAACTACAGACACTTCTATTTCATCAACAACTACCGACACTCCTGTTACCCCAACAACTACAGAAACTTCTATTTCATCAACAACTACAGACACTTCTGTTACACCAACAACTACAGACACTTCTATTTCATCAACAACTACCGACACTCCTGTTACCCCAACAACTACAGATACTTCTGTTACACCTACAACTACAGACACTTCTATTTCATCAACAACTACCGACACCCCTGTTACCCCAACAATTACAGACACTTCTGTTACACCAACAACTACGGACACTTCTGTTACATCAACAACTACCGACACTTCTGTTACATCAACAACTACAGATACGTCTATAACATCAACAACTACAGACACTCCTGTTACCCCAACAACTACAGATACTTTTATTACATCAACAACTACGGAAACTTCTATTTCATCAACAACTACCGACACTCCTGTTACACCAACAACTACAAACACTTCTATTACACAAACAACTACAGACACTTCTATTACACAAACAACTACAGACATTTCTGCTATACCAACAAATACAGACACTTCTGTTACACCAACAACTACGGACACTTCTATTACACAAACAACTACAGACACTTCTATTACACAAACAACTACAGACACTTCTATTATACCAACAAATACGGACACTTCTGTTACATCAACAACTACGGACACTTCTGTTATACCAACAACTACAGACACTTCTGTTACACCAACGATTACAGACACTTCTGTTACACCAACAACTACAGATACAAAGACACTTCTATTACACAAACAACTACAGACGCTTCTATTACACAAACAACTACAGACATTGCTGTTACATCAACAACTACAGACACTTCTGGTACACCAACAACTACAGACACTTCTATTACACCAACAACTACAGACACTTCTATTACACCAACAACTACAGACACTTCTACTACACCAACAACTACCGACACTTCTATTACACCAACAATTACAGACACTTCTGTTACACACTACAGACACTTCTATTTCATCAACAACTACAGACACTTCTGTTACACAAACAACTACAGACACGTCTACTACCCCAACAACTACAGACACGTCTACTACACCAACAACTACAGACACGTCTACTACACCAACAGCTACCGACACTTCTGTTACACCAACAATTACAGACACTTCTGTTACACCCACAATTACGGACACTTCTATTACACAAACAACTACAGACACTTCTATTATACCAACAATTACGGACACTTCTGTTACATCAACAACTACAGACACTTCTCTTACACCAACAACTACAGACACTTCTGCTACACCAACAACTACAGACACGTCTACTACACCAACAACTACCGACACTTCTGTTACACCAACAATTACAGACACTTCTGTTACACCAACAATTACGGACACTTCTATTACACAAACAACTACAGACACTTCTGTTATACCAACAATTACGGACACTTCTGTTACACCAACAATTACAAACACTTCTGTTACACCAACAACTACAGACACTTCTGTTATACCAACAACTACAGACACTTCTGTTACACCAACAACTACAGACACTCCTGTTACACCAACAACTACAGACACGTCTACTACACCAACAACTACAGACACGTCTACTACACCAACAACTACAGACACTTCTATTACACAAACAACTACAGACACTTCTGTTACACCAACAACTACGGACACTTCTGTTACACCAACAATTACAGACACTTCTGTTACACCAACAACTACAGACACTCCTGTTACACCAACAACTACAGACACGTCTACTACACCAACAACTACCGACATTTCTTTTACACAAACAACTACGGACACTTCTGTTACACCAACAATTACAGACACTTCTGTTACACCAACAACTACAGACACTCGTGTTACACCAACAACTACAGACACGTCTACTACACAAACAACTACGGACACTTCTGTTACACCAACAATTACAGACACTCCTGTTACACCAACAACTACGGACACTTCTGTTACACTTAAAACTTCAGTTACACGTGCGACATCAGATACTCCTTCGTCTATATTTACATCAGTTACGCCAACAACTACAAAAACGTCTTTTGCAAATGTGACACCAGATACTACTTTAGCCACACTTATATCAGTAACGCCGACAACTACTGAAACATCTCTTACACATACGATATCAATTACTGCTTCATCTAAACTTACATCAGATGCGCCGACAACTACTAAAACCTTTATACAAACGACATCAGATACTCCTACAGCTAAAATAACATCAGAAACGCCGACATCTACAGAAACATCAGCTACACATGCAACTTCAGATACTCCTTCAGTCATACTTACATCAGTTACGCCGACAACTACAGAAACATCAGCTACATATGCAACTTCAGATACTCCTTCAGTCATACTTACATTAGTTACGTCGACAACTACAGAAACGTCTGTTACACAAACGACATCAGATACTCATCCAGTCACACTTATATCAATTTCGCCGACAACTACAGAAACATCAGTTACACATACGACATCCGATACTCCTACAGCCACACTTAAACCAGATACGCCGACAACTAAAGAAAAATTAGTAACACACACGATCTTAGATACTCCTACGTCTACACTTACATCAGTAACGCCGACCACAACAGAAACACTTGCGACCTCAGATACTCCTACATCTACACTTACATCAGTAACGCCGACGACAACAGAAACAACAGAAACACTTGCGACCTCAGATACTCCTACATCTACACTTACATCAGTAACGCCGACGACAACAGAAACACATGCGACATCAGATACTCCTACATCTACGTTTTCATCAGTAACGCCGACAACTACAGAAACAACAGTTACACAAAAGACATCCGAAACTCCTACATCTACGCTTACATCAGTTATGCCGACAAAGACAGAAACATCAGATAAACCAACAACTACAGATACTTCTGTTACACCAAAAACTACAGATAATTTTATTATATCAACAAGCACAGACTCTTTTATTACACAAACAACTACAGACACGTCTAAAACACTAACAACTACGGACACTTCTGTTACACCAACAACTTCAGACACTTCTGTTATACCAACAACTACGGACACTTCTGTAACACCAACAACTACGGACACTTCTGGTACACAAACAACTACAGACACTTCTGTTACACCGACAACTACAGATACTTCTGTTACACCAACAACTACAGATTCTTCTGTTACACCAACAACTACGGATACGTCTGCTACACCAACAACTACAGACAATATTGTTACATCAACAACTACAGACACTTATATTCCGCCACCAACTACGGATAATTTTGTAACACCAACAAGCACAAACTCTTTTATGACACCAACAACTACAGACACTTCTGTTACAGCAACAACTACAGATACAACAGTTACACCAACAACTACATATACCTCTGTTACACCAAGGACTTCAGATATTTTGATTTCACATACAACTACAGATACCTCTGTTACACCTACGGGTACATATACTTCTATTTCATCAACAACTACAGATCCTTTTATTACACCAACAACTACAGACGCTTCTTTTACACCAACAACTGCAGATGCATATATTGCAGAAGCAAATAAAGATACCTCTGTTACACCAACAACTACAGACACCTCTATGAAACCATCAACTACAGATACGTCTATTACACAAACAACTACAGACACTTCTGTTACACCAACAATTACAGACACTTCTGTAACACCAACAAGCACAAACTCTTTTATGACACCAACAACTACAGACACTTCTGTTACACCAACAACTACAGATACAACAGTTACACCAACAACTATATATACCTCTGTTACACCAAGGACTTCAGATATTTTGATTTCACATACAACTACAGATACCTCTGTTACACCTACGGGTACATATACTTCTATTTCATCAACAACTACAGATACTTTTATTACACCAACAACTACAGACGCTTCTTTTACACCAACAACTGCAGATGCATATATTGCAGAAGCAAATAAAGATACCTCTGTTACACCAACAACTACAGACACCTCTATTAAACCATCAACTACGGATACGTCTATTACACAAACAACTACAGACACTTCTGTTTCACCAACAACTCCGGATACTTCTGTTACACCTACAACTACAGACACTTCAGTTACAACAACAATTAAAGACACTTCTGTTACACTTAAAACTTCAGCTACACGTGCGAAATCAGATACTCCTTCGTCTATATTTACATCAGTTACGCCAACAAATACAAAAACGTCTTTTGCAAATGAGACACCAGATACTACTTTAGCCACACTTATATGAGTAACGCCGACAACTACAGAAACATCAGCTTCACATGCAACTTCAGATACTCCTTCAGTAATTCTTACATCAGTAACGTCGACGACAACTGAAACACATGCGACATCAGATACTCCTCCATCTACGTTTTCATCAGTAACGCCGACAACAAAAGAAACACTTGCGACCTCAGATACTCCTACATCTCCACTTACATCAAAAACGCCGACGACAACAGAAACAAATGCGACATCAGATACGCCTTCATCTACACTTATATCAGTAACGCCTACGACCACAGAAACACATGCGACATCAGATACTCCTCCATCTACGTTTTCATCAGTAACGCCGACAACTACAGAAACAACAGTTACACAAAAGACATCCGAAACTCCTACATCTACGCTTACATCAGTTATGCCGACAAAGACAGAAACATCAGATAAACCAACAACTACAGGTACTTCTGTTACTACACCAACAACTACCGACACTTCTATTTCATCAACAACTACGGACAATTCTGTTACACCAACAACACCGGACACTTCAGTTACACCAACAACTATATATACCTCTGTTACACGTCTGTTACACAAACGACATCATATACTCATCCAGTCACACTTATATCAATTTCGCCGACAACTACAGAAACATCAGCTACACATGCAACTTCAGATACTCCTTCAGTCATACTTACATCAGTTACGCCGACAACTACAGAAACATCAGCTACACATGCAACTTCAGATACTCCTTCAGTAATTCTTACATCAGTAACGTTGACGACAACAGAAACACATGCGACATCAGATCCCCCTACATCTACGTTTTCATCAGTAACGCCGACAACAAAAGAAACACTTGCGACCTCAGATACTCCTACATCTACGCTTACATCAGTTATGCCGACAAAGACAGAAACATCAGATAAACCAACAACTACAGGTACTTCTGTTACTACACCAACAACTACAGCCACTTCTATTACACAAACAACTACAGACACTTCTGTTTCACCAACAATTACAGACACCTCTGTTACCCCAACAACTACAGACACGTCTACTACACCAACAACTACCGACACTTCTGTTACACATCTACAGAAACATCAGCTACACATGCAACTTCAGATACTCCTTCAGTCATTCTTACATCAGTAACGTCGACGACAACAGAAACACATGCGACATCAGATACTCCTACATCTACACTTACATCAGTAACGCCGACAACAACAGAAACACTTGCGACCTCAGATACTCCTACATCTACACTTACATCAAAAACGCCGACGACAACAGAAACAAATGCGACATCAGATACTCCTACATCTACACTTATATCAGTAACGCCGACGACAACAGAAACACATGCGACATCAGATACTCCTACATCTACGTTTTCATCAGTAACGCCGACAACTACAGAAACAACAGTTACACAAAAGACATCCGAAACTCCTACATCTACGCTTACATCAGTTATGCCGACAAAGACAGAAACATCAGATAAACCAACAACTACAGGTACTTCTGTTACACCAAAAACTACAGACACTTCTGTTACATCAACAACTACAGACTCTTATATAACGCCAACAACTATAGATAATTTTATTATATCAACAAGCACAGACTCTTTTATTACACAAACAACTACAGACACGTCTATAACACTAACAACTACGGACACTTCTGTTACACCAACAACTTCAGACACTTCTGTTACACCAACAACTACGGACACTTCTGTAACACCAACAACTACGGACACTTCTGGTACACAAACAACCACAGACACTTCTGTTACACCGACAACTACAGATACTTCTGTTACACCAACAACTACAGATTCTTCTGTTACACCAACAACTACGGATACGTCTGTTACACCAACAACTACAGACACTATTGTTACATCAACAACTACAGACACTTATATTACGCCACCAACTACAGATAATTTTGTAACACCAACAAGCACAAACTCTTTTATTACACCAACAACTACAGACACTTCTGTTACACCAACAACTACAGATACAACAGTTACACCAACAACTACATATACCTCTGTTACACCAAGGACTTCAGATATTTTGATTTCACATACAACTACAGATACCTCTGTTACACTTACGGGTACATATACTTCTATTTCATCAACAACTACAGATACTTTTATTACACCAACAACTACAGACGCTTCTTTTACACCAACAACTGCAGATGCATATATTGCAGAAGCAAATAAAGATACCTCTGTTACACTAACAACTACAGACACCTCTATTAAACCATCAACTACAGATACGTCTATTACACAAACAACTACAGACACTTCTGTTACACCAACAATTACAGACACTTCT
>NW_018408547.1:170494-182994 GCF_002113885.1 Mizuhopecten yessoensis
TCAGATACTCCTACATCTACACTTACATCAGTAACGCCGACGACAACAGAAACACATGCGACATCAGATACTCCTACATCTACGTTTTCATCAGTAACGCCGACAACTACAGAAACAACAGTTACACAAAAGACATCCGAAACTCCTACATCTACGCTTACATCAGTTATGCCGACAAAGACAGAAACATCAGATAAACCTACAAATACAGATACCTCTGTTACAACAACAACTAAAGATCTTTCTGTTACATCTATGATTACAGAAAGCTTTGTGAAACAAGCAACTGTAGATACATTGTTTACACCGACAATTACACCATTAATTACAGAACCTGTGGTAATATCAACCACAGATTCGTTGATCACAACATATCAAGCTGTTGCATCTGCTACCTCAAGAGCCGATTTAACAGATGCATTTATATCAACTACAGATGAATATATTACACCAACAAGAACATATCACCATATCACACCAACAAATACAGACCATTATCTCACACCGACAAGAACAGATCATTATATCACACCAACTAGAACAGATCAATATATAACACCAACAATTGCAGATCATTATATCACACCGACAAGAACAGCTCAATATATCACAGCGACAACTCCAGATGAATATCTTACATATACAGCAACAGATCAATATATAAAACCAACAACAACACAGACGGTCGCAAACCCAACCGATACCATTGTTAATTTCTTACAAAAAGCGTCACCATCATCATCGTTGTCATCATCGCTGTCGACACCTACAGATACAACCAAGACAAGAGCAGGATCATCACACTATTATCATTCCGATACCGTTAGCACTTCTGGCATTAACATAAATCCTACCGATGCAGCCAGTGTAAACGTGAGCCCTACGAAACCGTACTCTTCGGACCATCTTTTGCCGAGTGTTTTATCATATATAATGGAAACATCAGCATATAAATTTACGAGCAGTACTGCTGAACCATTCCCTTTTAGTAGAACCGATATACTGACAACGCCCGACGTTGTGCAAATAACGGGAGGCGATTCCCATACTTCCGATTTAAAGCAGACATCAATTGATTCTTCATTACAAGCTTCTGTGACACTAGAAGCAAAACTAACCTTATCTACGCCTTCCTCGATTCCTCTCCCTTCCAAATGCCTCTCATCTGTATTGTCATCCATACCATCAGTGATATCATCCTCTTGTAGACGGCGTCAGAAATGTCCTTGTAGGCGTATGAAAGCCACAAAGACGACCGCTAACTTAACTGTAGCAGCCGTGGCGAAGGCCATGGAGAAAACGAAGGAGAAACTGACTGTTGACAAATCCACTCTGTCGTCTAGTGTCCGGAAGAAGACTAGTGCAATCGACTCCAGGCCATCTGCAACTACCGTTGGATATATTGGTATATTTATTTTAGTGTTACTCGCTCTAATTGTTATCATAATGGATGTTGTAAGCTTTGTGAGATCGCCCGAGAGGTATTATAAAACGTCAAAGAGGAAGAAGAAACAGAAGAAAAAGAAACGGAGTGGCTGGGTTTAAAGTACAGGTTGTAAAACATAAATGATCTCTTTTGATAGAAGCAGAATTGGAATGCTTTTCTAACATCATGTTAAAAAGGGTTTGACAGAAATTGCCTTAATGCATTTTATATCAAACGAAGCTTTTATAAAAAATGACCTGCATTATATCAAATGGATTTGGCGTTGACACATTTAGCAATATTGAATAAAATCATTTGTTTTCAATGCTAAGAGTTCTAACGAGGTGAGATATTGTAAATACGGACTGCCCATATCAATTATTTTTATTTGTAGTGATAACATCTGAGTACGTTGTTTTACTATATAAACTTAAATAATTTATCAGAAAGTTTCACTTAAGTTTGGCTCCTTTGTCCACACTTATAGTTTCGTTGTAACGTCTCATTCGCACCAGTAACATATATAATACAACAAGTTCCTAATGGTTGTTTGTGTTGTTTCTGTAGTTGTTGATTGTCATTCAATATAGCCTTTGATGTTTATAAAGATTACCGATAATTTAATATTTAATACTTCAGTCACTAGTATCCAAAATAGATTTTTATCAACATATCGACAAACCAATGGCGTGTTTAATGTTGTCGTTGTACACAACTCGCAATACTGACATTATCAATACAGTAAAGCTTCGATATAATGTCCCTCGTTTCTTTTGCCAACCCCATCGTATTTCAGAGACCCTTTTATGTTTTTTTCTTAAGAATTTCTTTTTACATTGTCTTTCATTTTATCGCAAAACCCTTTTTAACGCCAAACTTTCTCTGTACAAATGGTGGCAGTATTACTAGAGATTCAAACGTCAAGGCAAACGTTATCACAGTTTAGTAGGAATGGTTGAAATAAGAATATTTACATCAAAGAAAGTGTTATCATAGTTTAGTGATCAAGGTAGTAACAAGAATATCTACATCAAGGATAAAGGTTATCACAGTTAAGTAGTGAAGGCTGAAACAAGAATATAGATCTGCATTAAGGCAAACGTTATCATAGCTTAGTAGTGAGGGTTGAAACAAGAATATTTACATCAAGGAAAGTGTTATCATAGTTTAGTGATGAAGGTTGAAACAAGAATATTTACGTCAAGGAAAGTGTTATCATAGTTAAGTAGTGAAGGTTGAAACAAGAATATCTACATCAAGGAAAGTGTTATCATAGAGCAATGTATAGCTCAAAATATCAATTAAATATTTATATATACTTGAAAAATACATGGATTAATCTCCCCTATACCATCTCCTATATATAGACTGGAGATTTATGCTACTTATGATATATAATTTGCATCTATATTTTCTTACTAACCGTTTCATCTTTGCCTTTGTGATGTCAACCTAAGGAGAGAACTTATATAGACTTTGCCTGCTGTTCAATCCTATTATTTACTCAATAAAATATGATGGAATGAAATGAAGGAAATTGTAATCACAATTTAGTAGTGAAGGTTAAAACAAGAGTAATTACATCAAGGCAGACGTTATCATAGCTTAGTAGTGAGGTTGAAACAAGAATATTTACATCAAGGCGAACGTTATCATAGTTAAGTGATGAAGGTTGAAACAAGAATATTTACATCAAGGCAAACGTTATCATAGCTTAGTAGGAAAGATTGAAACAAGAATATTTACATCAAGGCGAACGTTATCATAGTTAAGTGATGAAGGTTGAAACAAGAATATTTACGTCAAGGAAAGTGTTATCATAGTTTAGTAGTGAAGGTTGAAACAAGAATATCTACATCAAGGAAAGTGTTATCATAGAGCATTGTATAGCTCAAAATATCAATTAAATATTTATATATACTTGAAACATACATGGATTTACCTCCCCTATACCATATGCTATATATAGACTGGAGATTTATGCTACTCATGATATATAATATGCATCAATATTTTCTTACTAACCGTTTCATCTTTGCCTTTGTGATGTCAACCTAAGGAGAGAACTTATATAGTTTACTCAATAAAATATGATGAAATGAAATGAAGGAAAATGTTATCACAGTTTAGTAGTGAAGGTTGAAACAAGAGTATTTACATCAAGGCAGACGTTATTATAGCTTAGTAGGGAAGGTTGAAACAAGAATATTTTCATCAAGGAAAGTGTTATCACAGTTAAGAAGTGAAGGTTGAAACAAGAATATCTACATCAAGGCAAACGTTATCATAGCTTAGTAGGGAAGATTGAAACAAGAATATTTACATCAAGGAAAGTGTTATACTAGTTTATGAAAATGGACATCAGAGTAATATTATTTTAGTTAATGTGTTTTAACAAGAACATCAACACCAAGACAAATGATCTATTAAAATCAATATTTCCGTTTGAAATTTCCATCTATTCTTTATTCAGTAAACATAACGGCACCAATACCGAATACTAGTATTTGCTGAAAATACTATCAACAGTAATTTATTGAGCGTTCAAAACATTAAACATACTCATTTCAGTCTATAAGCAACTTTAAAACAAATACAAAAATAACAATACACATTATGCTTAGAGGGTATATGAGAAACGACAGTCTCCCACTTTGTGATGTCGTATAAAGAGGCGACTAATATGGAGCCGCCTGCAGATGCTGGACCGGTAATTATGAAACAGCTCTCATGCCCCAGCAAAGAGTCTGCGCTCCGACACAATTTCCTGTAACTCTTTTTAATCATGTGATACGATTAAAAGGTTAAGTGTTAACTCTGAAAGCGGTGTGCGGCTTTTAATTGACAAAATGGTTCCACAGCAACCACGAATGTTTACACACAACGAGCATATCCTGTTACACAGCATTTTATGTTAAAACTTTATTATGATCCGTTTTGGACTTAATTTGTCCTAGTTACGAGGAAGTATTTGCATGTAAATGTATTTGGGAGTAGAATTGCTATGAGCTCTAAAGTCGTTTTTCCAACCCTCTAAAAATCGTATGCGTGCAATAAAGTTGTTGGTCATTGAATAAAATGTTGTTTAAACTAACATGTCCGAGCTCATAATCAATGATACCGGCCGACCTGGATTGGTTGCCTTAAAAGTATCGTGTTATATAGTAATGTGATCTATGACACCACAAAACATACCAACAAAACCGATATATGGTCTCAAATGACAAACCTACCAACAAAAACCGATATATGGTCTCAAATGACAAACCTACCAACAAAAACCGATATATGGTCTCAAATGACAAACCTACCAACAAAAACCGATATATGGTCTCAAATGACAAACCTACCAACAAAAACCGATATATGGTCTCAAATGACAAACCTACCAACAAAAACCGATATATGGTCTCAAATGACAAACCTACCAACAAAAACCGATATATGGTCTCAAATGACAAACCTACCAACAAAAACCGATATATGGTCTCAAATGACAAACCTACCAACAAACACCGATATATGGTCTCAAATGACAAACCTACCAACAAACACCAATGTGCAGTCTAACATTGCATGAATCTGCCAAACAAAAATCTGTACACGCTGATATAACGTTCAGCTCTATGGATATTAATTGCACACGGTAGGATTGGTGTAAATGCTGACAAATCTGTTATATATCATAACTCGGATTTGTATGCAACCGAATGCAACCGATCCAGCTTTCTGATTTAAAAACTCGAATGCGTCATTTCATGCACTGTATATACACTGCAAAAATGCTTATGTAATTGTTAACGACTAAAGCTAAAAACTAAAACGACTAAATAAATGGAGAAAAAAAATCAATATGAAACGAAGGCTAATTTTTTCTTTCTGCAAGGACGATTTACAATCCACAATGGTGTCTTTCTTTTTTGGGGGGGGCGGGATTTTCCTTTTTCCTCTTTTTTAACAACATTTCTTTTTTACAATAGGTGTAAAATTATCCTTCAGCATTCCGATTGAAGGATTTTGGGCGCTATGGAACTTGTCATGAGATTCTGATCATAGTTTTTTTAACGAGTGAAATCCTTTCAGGTAACCGAATAGCTAGCATTACGGTTATAGTACAGTGTATAATGTGTAAGCAGGCCATATTCATCTTCATGTGCTTTAGATTATTTCAAAAACACGAACGTTTCGGTAGTTGCTGTTGGTCTTTTCCGTCTTTGCGTATTGCAGAGTTATCTTCTTTTGTGAGCAGGTATTGATCGTTACGTCATTGGTTTGTGTGAGAAAATTACGTCGTTTTCTAAAAAATTGATGACGTTACTCTCACAAACAAATGACGTAACAATCAATACCTGCTCACAAGAGCAGATAACTCTGCAATACGAAAAGACAGAATAACCTGCGAACAGTAAACATGCATATCTGTATAGATAATGAACTCCGCTCTCTGGAGCATGTTGGTATTGTCCAAGGGTTCTGAAGGCGCCGTGATAGTATAGTTAAAACAGTAACGGGATTTAATTACACTATGGCCCTATATCAATATTTACTTTAATAGTTTTTTACTGTTGGATATGTATGAATAATATCTTGGTTTTATTATTGTTATAAAAAAGAGGCCCAATGGGCCTGCATTGCTCACCTGGTCTAAATCTCTTGTAACCTTAAAAGTGATCTAAAATAAAGCTACAGGCAAAATATCAGTATTTATGACTAGAAGTCATTCAAAAAAAAAACTGTTAAAAGATTTAAAAAACATTTCCCCCCTGTGACCTTAAAAGTCCAATAAGGTCATTACGTTCAACAAAATTTACAGCCGTTCATCTCAGGATGCAACTCGCAAAATATCACCACCCTATCCTTTGTTTATGAAGATAAGGTCATCTAAATGCTTAAATGACCTTGAAAGTGGGTCCAGGTTATTCAAATTAAAGTGCTTGATAGCCCTTCGTCCAAGCATGCTACTTGCTAAATATCAACATCCTGCACCTTTTGGTTATTCAGAAGAAGTATTTGAACCCTGTGACTTAAAATATAAGTCAAGGTCATTCATTCAAACAAACTTTGTAGCCCTTCATCCTAATCTGCTCAGACGAAATATCAACATCCTGGGGATTTTTGTTATTCAGAAGAAGTTGTTTAAAGTTGTTTTTTTAGACATTTGACCCCTGTGACCTTGAATATGAGTGAAGGTCATTTATTTGAACAAACTTAGTAGCCCTTCATCCTAGCATGCTACTGGGAAAACATCAACATTCCAGGCTTTTCGGTAATTCAGTAAAAGTAAAATATTGTCGCCGGACGACGGACGCCGCACCATCCCCTTCGGGCCAGGTGAGCTAAAAACGGTGGTAATTATATTTGGTGTCTGCTCGAATGCTTTTGATATTGTTGTTTCTGCTCGATACTTGTTTTGTTGTTTCTGCTCGAATATTTTTGTTGCCGTTGTTACTGCTCGAATGTTTTTGTTTCTGCTGAAAATATTTGGTTTTTGCTATTTCTGCTCGAATGTTTTTGTTGTTGTATCTGCTCGAATGCTTCTGTTGTTGGCTTTAAGTTCGATTCCGGCCTTGCGTGTTGAGCATTTGTTACATATGACGTTGAATAATCTTTATTATCGGTGTTCATTGTGACACACTGTAGTAATATTTGGAGCATTGTTGCTATAACGTTATTGTCCATATAGTAGAATAAATGTCAGGAAGTTCAGCATTTTTCATCGTACAATACGAGTTTGTAATGGGAACTCTTGTGAAGTGGGCTGTATCTTTGTTGATGTCTACTATTAAGTCTCACTCAAAGGCTTTATGTTTTAAATAATGTCCATCAATATGCATTGTATGCTACATTGCTATCTATATTTTATAGTGCATGTCTCTATCTGTGATATTTTACTATATTGTTTTCATTGTTATCAATTCTGTAATTGGACCCTCGGGTCGGTTGAATTGAAATAAATAATACAGCAGTCAGTTTTTGGCCTCGATAACAAAATTTGATTGTTTTTGTACTTGATAAATATTGAGATATTTAGACTATAGAGGAAATGATTTTGATATTCAAATAGTTCGATGGCACATATAAGAATATGGTAAGCCACAAAAGGTCGACTTCCGTGTTGGCATATCCACATGTTAATAGCTTTAACAACTACACCTGATTTAAATAGGCTTCATATATCTGACACTTATAAAGATGCAATGTACGGTACCCATGGTAGATATGTAAATATATTTCTCTCCCAATACACGCCCATTTCATCACGCGCGAAACGTATATAATAACCAGGATGTGTAGGTCATTAGATATTACAACAATTATCGTAAAATCGACCATGTTTTGTCTGCTCACTAAATAAATAATTTTCCATGGGGTTTGTTGTTTTGCTACAAATAACAAGAGGTCCAATGGGCCTGCATCGCTCACCTGGTATTAATCTCACACTTGTGATCTTAAAAGTGGACAAAGTACAGCTACAGGCAGAATATCAGTGTTTGATTAATAAAAACCTATTAAAAGATTTAAACATATGACGCCTGTGACCTTGAATGTCGAACAAGGACAGGTTGAAAGTGGGTCAAGGTCATTCATTTAAACAAACTTGGTAGTCCTTCATCCCAGCATGCTACAGGCCAAATATCAGTACTCTGGGCCTTTTGGTTATTGAGAAGAAGTCGTTTGAAGATTTTAAGACATTTGACACCAGTGACCTTGAAAGTGGGTCAAGGTCATTCATTTGAACAAACTTGGTAGCCCTTCATCCCAGCATGATACAGGCCCAATATCAGTACCATGGGCCTTTTGGTTATTGATAAGAAGTCGTTTGAAGATTTTAACATATTTGACTCAAAGTGGGTCAAGGTCATTTATTTGAACAAACTTGGTAGCCCTTGATTCCAGCATGCTACTAGCCAAATATCATCATCCTAGGCCTTTTGGTTATGAAAAAAAAGTTGTTTAAAGTAAAAAGTTGACGTCGGACAGACGGACGACGGACGCCGCACCATGGCATAAGCTCACTTGCCTTCGGGCAGGTGAGCTAATAATGTCCGTAGCAGTTTGATGTTATATAAAATCCGTCTCTCTGAAAAATTACGTAAACAATTAACTGTAAAACGGCAACTGCCAGAGAGCGTTTAGGAGGTGAAATATTTTAATTTTATAGCAGGCGTGAAAGAATGCAGCGCGTTTACGTGAAGTCCCAATTATTCTGACGTTTTATCGACTTTTTTATATTGGTCTGTCGTCGATTAACGTCAGAACTCCGGCCCTCTATAATATGCCGGAAATAAGCGACCCGCGCCAGAGTCGCTCTTCAAACTGATACCTTAGAAACAAAATCGTCACTTTCACACGCATGTCGCACATGGATCGAAAGAGTACTGACGTTAATCGATGACAGACCGATAAGTCGATAAAACGTCAGAATAATTCGGACTAATTTACGTGTAACTGTAGATAGATAGAGAAGCGTTGGTTGTTATGTCCGTATGCATACGATGGATATCATCTTTTAATGTACATCATACGCAAATAAATTAAAGAGCATTGAAAAATGTGGAGCTGCATCCGTATGGCAAATTTTAAGAGATATCCAAGATAACTCAAACAGAAATGTCAAACAGGCATACCTTTAATTCTAATAGAGGTATTTTAACTGATTTAAAGATATCGTCTATGATTGGTGAATATAGATATCCTTATACACACGCTGTAGTAACTGCATCATTTTCGCTTTAAGTAATAGGCTTTCCGTGCTGTAATTGAACGTATCTTTGTATGTAATAGGGGTTTATTTAAATGTCTTTCAGTAAATATCGGTGATATAATTAAAATGTATATTTAAATGCAATAAAGATATATCTTATCCCATCGTTATTATCAAAAACGTTTCGAAGGCTGAAATCATTATCTAAACCTTACGGTCTAATAAATAACTATAGCAATTCGGTTGTGATAAAAATAAGGCTGTGTTCTGTAGATGTGACATGGCAGTTTGTCATTTGCAAACAGTCAAACAGATGCATCTTCCTCGGGTTTTGTTTGTGGTTATGTTTGAAGCCATATTCATACATATTAACATCGAATACCGCTGACATGTGATAAAATCTTATCTACGGCACATGTCAATGATTGTCGCTACCAGCAATACCCAGTGGAACTGGATATATTGTTGTGTAGCTTTACAAAAAGGTTTGCGTATAAATATTATATAATGTTTAATCGAATGTGCAAATCCAATAGAGAGTAACTTCCGTATTAGAAAACAAGAGGCCCAAGAGGGCCTGTATCGCTCACCTGAATATTTAAGCAGTCATAGCAAAATATTCTCATTAAATATTATATTGCACTAAAAATATTTCCCTCGCAAACTTTGTTGGCTCCATCTGTTGAAACTACCAGCAAAATATCATTATAAGATTCTATGCTTTTTGATTCTTCTTCAGAAGTTGCTTGACATATTTTTCCCTGTGACCTGGTAAGTAGGTCAATGTCATTTTCCTTCTCAAATTGGTTAGCTCTATTCCAAAATGCTACCAGACAAGTCTTATGAATCCATTCCTTTTAGTTTTTGAGAACAAATCCTTTAAAATGTTGTTGACTTCTGTGACCTCTAAAGTAGGTTGAGGTCATTTTCATTCGCAAACTTTGGTGAGCTCTATCCCAGGAAGTCACCAGCCAAATATTATAGTTTTATGAATTTTAATTCTTCAGAAGAAGTAGTTTGAACTGTTTGACATATTTCAACGCTGTGACCTTGAAAGTAGGTCAAGGTCATTTTCATTCGCAAACTTTGTTTGGCTCTTTCCCAGGATATAACCAGCCAAATACTAAGGTTCTATACCTTCCAGTTCTTCAGAAGAAGTTGTTCTAAGCGTTAGACATATCTGACTCATGTGGCCTTGAAAGTAGGTCAAGGTCATTTTCATTCGCAAACTTTGTTGGGCTCCTTCCCAGGAAATAACCAGCCAAATGTTAAGGTTCTATATCTTCATAGGAGTCGTTTTAAGCGTTTGACATATCTGCCTCATGTTTTTTTCTCAAACTTTGTTGGGCTCTTTCCCAGAAAGCTACAAACCAAATATTTAGGTTCTATAACTTTCAGTTCTTCAGAAGAAGTCGTTTTAATCATTGGACATACCTGACTCCTGTGACCTTGAAAGTAGGTCAAGGTCATTTTCGTTTTTAAACTTTGTCGGCCTCTATCCAGGAAGTCACCAGCCAAATATAAAGATTCTATACGTTTCAGTTCTTCAGAAGAAGTCGTTTGAAGTGTTTGACACATTTGACCCCTGTGACCTTGAAAGAAGGTCAAGGTCAATTTCATCCTCAAACTTTGCCGGGCTCTATCCCAGGAAGCCATCAATCAAATATAAAGATGATATACCGTTTAGTTCTTCAGAAGAAGTCGTTTAAAGAGTTTTTACATATTTGACCGCTGTGACCTTGAAAATAGGTCAAGGTCAATTTCATTCTCAAACTTTATCGGGCTCCATCTAAGGAAGCCACCAGCGAAATATGAAGATTCTATACCTTTTAATTCTTCAGGAGAAGTCGTTTGATGTGTTTTACATATTTCAACGCTGTGACCTTGAAAATAGGTCAAGGTCATTTTCATTCGCAAACTTTGTTTGGCTCTTTCCCAGGATATAACCAGCCAAATACTAAGGTTCTATACCTTCCAGTTCTTCAGAAGAAGTTGTTCTAACCGTTAGATATATCTGACTCATGTGGCCTTGAAAGTAGGTCAAGGTTCTTTTCATTCGCAAACTTTGTTGGGCTCCTTCCCAGGAAATAACCAGCCAAATGTTAAGGTTCTATACCTTCATAGAAGTCGTTTTAAGCGTTTGACATATCTGCCTCATGTTTTTTTCTCAAACTTTGTTGGGCTCTTTCCCAGAAAGCTACAAGCCAAATATTTAGGTTCTATAACTTTCAGTTCTTCAGAAGAAGTCGTTTTAATCATTAGACATACCTGACTCCTGTGACCTTGAAAGTAAGTCAAGGTCATTTTCGTTTTCAAACTTTGTCGGCCTCTATCAGGAAGTCACCAGCCAAATATAAAGATTCTATACGTTTCAGTTCTTCAGAAGTCGTTTGAAGTGTTTGACACATTTGACCCCTGTGACCTTGAAAGAATGTCAAGGCCAATTTCATCCTCAAACTTTGCCGGGCTCTATCCCAGGAAGCCATCAATCAAATATAAAGATGCTATACCGTTTAGTTCTTCAGAAGAAGTCGTTTAAAGAGTTTTTACATATTTGACCGCTGTGACCTTGAAAGTAGGTCAAGGTCAATTTCATTCTCAAACTTTGTTGGGCTCCATCCCAGGAAGCCACCAGCCAAATATGAAGATTCTATACCTTTTAGTTCATCAGAAGAAGTCGTTTGAAGCGTTTGACATAATTGACCGCTGTGACCTTGAAAGTACGTCAAGGTCATTTTCATTTTCAAACTTTGTTGGGCTCCATCCCAGGAAGCCATCAGCCAAATATGAAGATTTTATCCCTTTTAGTTCTTCTTCAGAAGTCGTTTGAGGTTTTTGACATATTTGACCCCTGTGACCTTGAAAGTAGGTCAAGGTCATTTTCATTCACAAACTTTGTCAGGCTCCTACCAACGAAGCTATCACCCAAATAGCATGACTCTAGGCCTGTCCATTCTTCAGAAGAAGTCGTTAAAAGGAAAAGTTGACGGACGACGGACGCAGCGCCATGGCATAAGCTCACTAGCCCTTCGGGCAGGTGAGCTAAAAAGGAACAAAAATGTGAAATAAATGTTTCAGATTCACAGTCAACCCGTAAAATGCCAACGTCTGACATTTTTATATTTACTGCAAAATGGCACATAACAGTATTGATCGAAAAAAATGGCGTTAACAATTAATGCTTTGTTATCAGAAACATGGATCAAGATAATTAATTTGAACAAACTTGATAGCCTAATAGTCATGCATGCAACTGGCAAAACAAAATCATCCTCGATGCCTCGTGTTCATTCAGAAAATTATTTTAAACTTTTTTTTACAAATTGACCTCTTCTGACCTTAAAAGTTAGTGAACGTCATTTATTAAAC
>NW_018408547.1:187490-204079 GCF_002113885.1 Mizuhopecten yessoensis
ATGTTAGCCCTTTGACAACATTATAGGGGGAACATTATATTCTTTACAAAACTGGGTAGTGAATGTTAGCCCTTTGACAACATTATAGGGGGATCATTATATTCTTTATAAAACTGGGTAGTGAATGTTAGCTGTCTGACATGATTATATTGAAAACGTCATGTTATTTACATATTTGGGTAATAAGTCTTCTCATTTATATGATTATTGAGGAAACAGCACGTTATCTATAGAATTGGATAAAAGTGATCTCTTCGACATTTATATTGAAACAAGAGGCCCAGTGGGCCTGCATTGCTCACCTGGTATAAATCTCACACTTGCAACCTTAAAAGTGATCTAAAATAAAGCTACAGGCAAAATATCAGTATTTATGATTAAAGTCATTCAAAAGAACCTGTTAAAAGATTTTAAAACATTTCACCCTTGTTACTTTGAAAGTCGAACAGAGTCAATATGTTGAACAAATTGTATAGCCTTTCATCTCAGTATGCAACTTGCAAAGTATCAACATCCTGGGACACATGGTTATTCAGAAGAGGTCGTTTAAAAGATTTTAAACAAATTTGACCCCTTTGACCTTGAATATAAGTCAAAGTCATTCAATTTAACAAACATAGTAGTCCTTGATCTGACTAAATATCAACATCCTGAGCCTTTTGGTTATTCAGAACAAATTGTTTAAATATTTTGAACATATTTGCTCCTTGTGACCTTGAATATGATATAATTCAAGGTCATACATTTAAACAAACTTTGTAGCTCTTTATGTCAGCATGCAACTGGCCAAATATCATCACCCTGTGCATTTTGGTTATTCAGAAGAAGTTATTTAATGTTTTTCACATATTTGACCCCTGTGACCTTGAATATAGGTGAAGGCCATTCAAAACACACTTGATAGCCCTTTACCCCAGCATGCTACTGGCCAAATATCATCACCCTGTGCATTTTGGTTATTCAGGAGAAGTTGTGTAATGTTTTTAACATATTTGACCCCTGTGACCTTGAATATAAGTGAAGGTCACTCATTCGAACAAACTTAATAGCCCTTTACCCCAGCATGCTACTGGCCAAATATCATCACCCTGTGCATTATGGTTATTCAGAAGAAGTTGTGTAAAGTTTTTAACATATTTGACCCCTGTGACCTTGAATATGGGTGAAGGTCATTGATTTGAACAAACTTTGTAGCCCTTTATCTCAGCATGCTACTGGCCAAATATCATTACCCTGGGCATTTTGGTTATTCAGAAGAAGTTGTTTAAAGTTTTTAACATATTTGACCCCTGTGACCTTGAATATGGGTGAAGGTCATTCATTTGAACAAACTTTGTAGCCCTTCATCTCAGCATGCTACTGGCCAAATATCATCACCCTGTGCATTTTGGTTATTCAGAAGAAGTTGTTGAATGTTTTTCACATATTTGACCCCTGTGACCTTGAATATAGATGAAGGTCATTTATTTGAACAAACTTTGTAGCCCTTTATCTCAGCATGCTACTGGCCAAATATCATTACCCTGGGCATTTTGGTTATTCAGAAGAAGTTGTTTAAAGTTTTTAACATATTTGACCCCTGTGACCTTGAATATGGGTGAAGTTCATTTATTTAAACAAACTTTGTAGCCCTTTATCTCAGCATACTACTGGCCAAATATCATTACCCTGGGCATTTTGGTTATTCAGA
Source organism: Mizuhopecten yessoensis (assembly GCF_002113885.1). NCBI lineage: Eukaryota > Metazoa > Mollusca > Bivalvia > Pectinida > Pectinidae > Mizuhopecten > Mizuhopecten yessoensis. The sequence continues at coordinate 189,181 of NW_018408547.1, forward strand.
AGAAGTTGTTTAAAGTTTTTAACATATTTGACCCTTGTGACCTTGAATATGGGTGAAGGTCATTGATTTGAACAAACTTTGTAGCCCTTCATCTCAGCATGCTACTGGCCAAATACAATCACCCTTGGAAGTTTGGTTATCAAGAAGAAGATGTTTAAAGTTTTTAACATATTTGACCCCTGTGACCTTGAAAATGGGTGAAGGTCATTAATTTTAACAAACTTTGTAGCCCTCTATCCCAGTTTGCTTCTGGCCAAATATCGACACCCTAGGCCTTTCGGTTATTAAGAAGAAGTCGTTTAAAGTAAAATATTGACGCCGGATGACGGACAGACGACGGCCACGGCCACGGCATAAGCTCACTTGGCACTTTGTGCCAGGTGAGCCAAAAAAGTCACATTCTTAAAAGTATTGAATACTAAGTACTTCAGTTACCTATCTGACATTGTTATCGAGAAAATATCTGGGGGGTTTAAAATACGACAGAAAGATCTCCTCTTTGACATTACTTTTGAGTGTGGAGCTGTGTTTTGTTATGTAATGCTGGGAACTAAGGTCTGATACGTAGAGCTAAACGTAAAAAAATCCTTCAATTTTTTTCTTTTTCTTTTTAAGCTGCGAACAGTTATCCCTCTTGAACAATCTTTATTATGTGTAGAAATTACACAGTCTACCGATATATTCAAACAATAGAAACAACCCGATTTCAGTTTCCTGTTGATATAATTAAATATTTCATTTCATTTTCTTTAAAATATGTAACAATTTGAGGGATTTCAATTGATTTGGTTGGTACACAATACATTCTTTGTCATGTTACATAATACAAGTAAAGTAGACTTCCTGTAATTACCACGTAGTTCGGCGGGAAGTCAAACATCATAAATAATTTAAAATTTCAGTTAACAAAATAAGAGTTCGTGCAAGTAAAATAAAAATAAAAGGAAACAATTATACAACATTTCACATGGCAGTGTAAGAAATGTGACAATCCTCAATGATCCTATGTTATATGGGGAAATTAAAACACATAATAAATAATAACTCCTTAATGATGTGTTCACTGCCAAGGGAAAACCGGTATGTACAGTGTCTATGCAGTCTACAGCTCTTTTCAATAAAGTGTATCTCATACCGTCAGAAATTCATGAACACACAATGAAGTGTACTCCATACCCTCAGTAATTTATGAACACACAATGAAGTGTACTTCATACCCTCAGTAATTCATGAACACACAATGAAGTGGTACTCCATACCCTCAGTAATTCATGAACACACAATGAAGTGGTACTCCATACTCTCAGTAATTCATGAACACACAATGAAGTGTACTCCATACCCTCAGTAATTCATGAACACACAATGAAGTGTACTCCATACCCTCAGTAATTCATGAACACACAATGAAGTGTACTCCATACCCTCAGTAATTCATGAACACACAATGAAGTGTACTCCATACCCTCAGTAATTCATGAACACACAATGAAGTGTACTCCATACCCTCAGTAATTCATGAACACACAATGAAGTGTACTCCATACCCTCAGTAATTCATGAACACACAATGAAGTGTACTCCATACCCTCAGTAATTCATGAACACACAATGAAGTGTACTCCATACCCTCAGTAATTCATGAACACACAATGAAGTGTACTCCATACCCTCAGTAATTCATGAACACACAATGAAGTGTACTCCATACCCTCAGTAATTCATGAACACACAATGAAGTGTACTCCATACCCTCAGTAATTCATGAACACACAATGAAGTGTACTCCATACCCTCAGTAATTCATGAACACACAATGAAGTGTACTCCATACCCTCAGTAATTCATGAACACACAATGAAGTGTACTCCATACCCTCAGTAATTCATGAACACACAATGAAGTGTACTCCATACCCTCAGTAATTCATGAACACACAATGAAGTGTACTCCATACCCTCAGTAATTCATGAACACACAATGAAGTGTACTCCATACCCTCAGTAATTCATGAACACACAATGAAGTGTACTCCATACCCTCAGTAATTCATGAACACACAATGAAGTGTACTCCATACCCTCAGTAATTCATGAACACACAATGAAGTGTACTCCATACCCTCAGTAATTCATGAACACACAATGAAGTGTACTCCATACCCTCAGTAATTCATGAACACACAATGAAGTGTACTCCATACCCTCAGTAATTCATGAACACACAATGAAGTGTACTCCATACCCTCAGTAATTCATGAACACACAATGAAGTGTACTCCATACCCTCAGTAATTCATGAACACACAATGAAGTGTACTCCATACCCTCAGTAATTCATGAACACACAATGAAGTGTACTCCATACCCTCAGTAATTCATGAACACACAATGAAGTGTACTCCATACCCTCAGTAATTCATGAACACACAATGAAGTGTACTCCATACCCTCAGTAATTCATGAACACACAATGAAGTGTACTCCATACCCTCAGTAATTCATGAACACACAATGAAGTGTACTCCATACCCTCAGTAATTCATGAACACACAATGAAGTGTACTCCATACCCTCAGTAATTCATGAACACACAATGAAGTGTACTCCATACCCTCAGTAATTCATGAACACACAATGAAGTGTACTCCATACCCTCAGTAATTCATGAACACACAATGAAGTGTACTCCATACCCTCAGTAATTCATGAACACACAATGAAGTGTACTCCATACCCTCGGTAATTCATGAACACACAATGAAGTGTACTCCATACCCTCAGTAATTCATGAAAACATAATGAAGTGTACTCCATACCCTCAGTAATTCATGAACACACAATGAAGTGTACTCCATACCCTCAGTAATTCATGAAAACATAATGAAGTGTACTCCATACCCTCAGTAATTCATGAAAACACAATGAAGTGTACTTCATACCCTCAGTGATTCATGAACACACAATGAAGTGGTACTCCATACCCTCGGTAATTCACGAACACACAATGAAGTGTACTCCATACCCTCAGTAATTCATGAAATCACAATAAAGTGGTACTCCATACCCTCAGTAATTCATGAACACACAATGAAGTGTACTCCATACCCTCAGTAATTAATGAAATCACAATAAAGTGGTACTCCATACCCTCAGTAATTCATGAAAACACAATGAAGTGTACTTCATACCCTCAGTAATTCATGAAAACATAATAAAGTGTACTCCATACCCTCAGTAATTCATGAACACACAATGAAGTGTCCTCCATACCCTCAGTAATTCATGAAAAAAACATAATGAAGTGTACTCCATACCCTCGGTAATTCATGAAAACACAATAAAGTGTATTCCACACCCTCAGTAATTCATGAAAACACAATGAAGTGTACTTCTTACCCTCAGTAATTCATGAAAACACATTGAAGTGTACTTCATACCCTCAGTAATTCATGAAATCACAATAAAGTGGTACTCCATACCCTCAGTAATTCATGAAAACACAATAAAGTGTATTCCATACCCTCAGTAAGTCATGAACACACAACGAAGTGTACTTCATTCCCTCAGTAATTCATGAACACACAATGAAGTGGTACTTCATACCCTCAGTAATTCATGAACACAATGAAGTGGTACTCCATACCCTCAGTAATTCAGAAGCACTATAAGTGTGCTTCTAAATAACTTAGGGTATGAAGTCTTCTTAATCACTTCAAACTTTACACAAGCTGGTTTTTGTCTGTAACTTGCAGTCTCAAGGTTAAAGTATAAATCTAAAATATGGTAACCAAGTTTATTGTCACAATAAGTTCTCGTCACTTCTCACACTACTAGGGGTCATTGTGATCATTCATAAGAAAATAATGGTGTTTAAATATATGTAAAAATTGCTTTTTCTTCAATGCATATACAAAAATTCTTTATCAAACAGGTGAAACTGTCCAATTACTATAATAATTCAGGAATATATCCATGTGTAGAAATAAATCATAGTTTGCATACAAATATTTGTCTCTTAATCTACATAAACAGGTGAAACTAGCTTCTAAAACACTATTCCCTAGAGTAGCAATTTGATCCGGTAACTGCAAAATTTCTAATAATATCGGTAACATCAATTGACATGAGTAACTGAAAATTAACTCTATCATTAACTTTGTACCACTTGAGATAACTGTTTGTTACTCAATAAATTAATTTGGTCACTATTATATCAACTCTATAATCGAGTCACTCCAAAGTCATTTCTAAATTAAAATCTAAATTTTACTCACATCTACAAGATGTAGATAATTTAGTCACTCTATAATTAATTCCATAACTGAGTCACTCTAATTACCCTCAACAGTAGATCGTGCAGGATCTTAATGTGGGGGGAAAATGGAGTACTACCCCGATACAAAACACATGTGGTCGGGCAGGTGACCCCATACCTCTTCACGTCTGATCAGGAAATCGAACCCTGACCACATTGGTGAAAAGCAAGTGCACTATCAACTGTGCCACCCAACCAACCATATTGAGGCCCTCACACGCTACCATCTGGGCAATCAACAGTAATTAATATCAGTTGAAATAACTAGTTTCATAATTGTTTTAAAATAAATAAAGTTTACATTTCTATATTGATATTTTTTCTCAACAACATGTTGCTTCGAGATTGACTATACGTTTGAGACACTGCCCGACTAACTATTGACTCACCCCTAGGTAAACTCTTTCAAATATTAGGTTTTCTGGTTTATTCTATTCTTGAGTATATCTGTCGTACTTTGACTAATAGATGTAATTGAGCTAATCCAACTAAAAATGTGTCTAAATATACCCAACAAAGGATCAGCTCCACTTTATGATTGAGTTATTTGAAGATTAGCTGTATGATTGAGGCATTGCCAGATTAACTCTTTCCTTCAGTCACTCCTAGATGAACACTATCAAGAACTTATTTTCCAAGTTAAACTCTGTTCTTCAGTAGCATCTTTTTGATTTTTCAATCCATGTAATTGAGCCAGTCTAATTAAAACTGTGTCTAGATACACAAGACAGAATCAGCTATCTCGGTCTCTGCTGTCTCTGCTGTCCCCACTGACAGGATTTTCGTATTTAAATATCACACTGAACATTTCTCCCCCAAATTTATTGGCCAGCCATTTGTTTTTGAGGATCGCAACTTTCAGTGATTCACAGGAGAACCTGGCATCAAAGTTTGTATGCACTGCCCTCCCCATTCCCTCTATCACAACGAGGTCCGTCTTCTCACGTACCATAGCCTTCACTAGAGACTGGTCAACCAACCTGGAAACAAAATGGAAACATCAGTATACTGACAAATATCTTGGAGCAACCACCTGATAACAGATGTGTTATTATCTATATATTACTCTTTTGCTCATCCTTCTAAACTCTAGCAGGACTCCTGTTGTCACATAGCTGTCAACCCTCCCCCATTAGGAGGGAAACTCCATCATTTTGACCAAAATTCACCAATCTCCCTTGAAACTCCCTCGTTTAAGTCCAACATTTAAAATCTACATCCTGTGGTCAAATGATCTCCTAGTTACTGCAGAGTGTGTGTAATGATCATAACAGGTGTGTATGAATTAAATGAATGTTTTTTTATATATAACAAGCAATTCGGATTGATATATTGTCTCGCCTGTGCCCCGCTTTGACCATCGATGCACATGTCAAGTTTGGTTAGTCTAGCACTTGTAGTTTCAGACTAACTTAAACACAAAAACTTAATGTAGACGCTGCCGCTACTTCGTGTGATAGGGGCCTGAAACTACCTCGGCAGTCGCAAATGATGCTATATAAGTTGGAGTAGTGTTTGCAGTACCATTATACACCTACATACCAAACTTGAGCAAAACTGGTCAAAATCTAAATTTCAACCAATCATGCATAGACCAATCAAAAAACGAAAAGCCATTTCCATTATATTCATGAACATTTATGAAAAGTTTCATTAAATTTTTGCTTATTGTTTTTGAGAAAAAGTGAGAGAAACTCTGCTGGCAGAACAAAGTGGGAAAATGGGGCAAACATCTATTTAGGGATATGATTTGGATTATTTTGGATATTAAAAACAGGCCTCAGTAAAATATGTCAAAAACATTTTATAATGTCAAGACTTTTTAAAATAATTATTTACACATATTTTACATATCCATACAGTTGCTATGACAAAATATATAACAATTGATTCAAAAGTGAAAAAAACCTGCTAATAAGTCTGTTACCGAAAGCTATATAAGGTATAATTCTGACTTGTAGAAATGCTAAGATGTGAACTAATAGGACGGATTACCTCAGATCAAGGCAAGGAGATTCCTGTCCTGATTCCATTGGCATCAGCCGGTTTTCCTTTAGGGCCTTGTCGATGATTGGACAGATTTCTGACACTCGCTTCACAAGTATTGTTAATTCATTAAAGGTGACGTCATTAAGAGTGGGACGGGAATTAGCACACAATATCACCTGTAAAAGCAGTACAGGTAGTTAAATCTTAGAAAAAAATAATCAAGTGTAAAATTCACAGATTTTGTTTTCAAAACATTACTGAAAAATTTCATCAAAAGACATCTTAAGTTTAAGTAAGTATCATTAAAAAAAATGTAAACAATAAATGGTTTAGACACTTTGTAGTAAATCTAGTATTTTTGACATTCAAAGCGGTTGTCTTTATTTCACCACAAATTTTGTATTTAAAATGCCTGGAGACATTGAAAACCTGTTACATTTGAAATATGCAAATTTGGACACTTTATTTATGAACGGGAGCACTGCACAGGTACATTGGCCTGCTTATTTTCTAAAGCACTTATACCTTCAAACATATCTTATATACTTCTGGAACTATTATGATTAAACTTGTATAAATGGATGAAGATACTTACTTTAGTTCCCCTGGTGAGGAGATCTCTTACAAAGGGGAATAACCCCAGTATAATATCAGCACCACTGTTATCACAGAACACAACAGCACACTGATGAGGAGGAGCTTTGTTCAGCCTCTCAAACCAGGCATCAAAGCAGTCACACAGCCAGGGACGAGCTGAAGAGATCATATAGAAGGCCTATTTTATGCCATGACAACAGTACAAACGTGAGCATTCATGCTAATGGTACTAATATTAAATTTTGTCAATGAAATATTATCAGTATGCAGTAAGTCATAACTTCATTAAACAAGAGACCAATGGGATTAAACAGTCACTTAAGTTGTAATACATTTGTTATTTGTTGTTTTGAAGTGACAAAAAAAATATTATTCCAATACTGACAAATGAAGTTAAGGATTGACCAATATATATGTATCAAATACAGAGCTAGAAATTGTCAGAAAACACTGAAAGAACAAATACAGTAAAACTTAACAGGGGATAATTGTGACCCTTGGGTAAGGGATTTCACACTTTTGATAAAGCACCTTAGGAGTTTTCCATCCATCAAGAATATTTAATTCTAACTTTTCTTGGTCTGGAGAAGAAAATTGTCAAAAGTTTTGCCAATTTGACCTTTTTGAGCCCCACCTCCCAGGCTTCAGACTCTTAACTATTATACCATCAAACTCCAATCATATATATTCAAAATTCAAACTTGACAGTTTGAATTTTTCCCCACTGGGAATAACAATATATTCAAAATTACTATTTCTCTATATAAACTTAAGTAAAATATGGGATGGGGAACAATACTCCATCTGTTTCACTGTGTGTTTTCATCATCACCATACTATTATTAAACAAACCTTCCACTTTATCTAGAGCTTCACTAAACCCGAAGTCCTGTCCTGATTCTATTATCTTCACTATTTCCTTTGCTCCCCAGTCAAACACATTACCGGCCATGAGACCTCTGGCCAGGTCAAGTGCCCGGTCAGTTTCACTTATACTGTCCAGAAAGTTAAGACGATCTGGCAGGCTCCGCAGGGCAAGTTCATTCTCAGTCTGCTTTTGCTATTTAAAGAAAAATCAAGATTGTGATAGGTTGTATATCAGATTATTAGCTGAAAAGACATTCTTTTCTCACTGCCTATTGATATATGGATGTCAATATAAAAGTTAAAAGCAGGCAAAGTTTCATCACTAACCTGTGAGTAAGGATCTGTGAAAAGGAAGTCCCGAAGTAGATGGCTGCTGGTGTCTAATAAAAATCTCACTGTCAGTAATCCATAGGCACTGATTAAATAAAACAATACACACAGATAATAACACACACAATAGCAATAATCAAAACAGTGTTCAGATACCTCAGTACTGTGGACTTTGACACTTAACCTTCATCAATCCCACACACACACACACAGACACACACACACACACACACACACACACAGACAAGCCATTACCATATACCCACCTCACTTAGTGAGGAGTATAATTAAAAGACAGTGTAACTAGTACACATTGAGTTCAATTCAATCAAAATGAATCTATATGGCTGGTCATTGATATGCCTGACTGGTCACAAGTAATGAGTATTAGCACAGGATTGTTATCTTTAGGAATGGTAAGTTTTGTATGTGTGAACTTAAGTATAAATTGAAATTAAGATCTCTGAATGATATAGAAACAAAACAAAAAAACTTTTTCTTGGCTAGATACAAACTAAAAGCGAGAGGAAATAGGCAACAATACCATGGATTTTCTTTAAGTTCGTTGAGACGTTCAAGGTAGCTAGCCTTGAACTTATCTGCCCTTTCTTCGGCATCAGGTGAGTTTATCTGGCTCTTAATGGCTAGGCCCTTTGTCTAAAACATGTCATTTGTAATTCTTTTTTACATTATTTCATGTCTTAATCAATGAGATATTGCATACAAACCTTCAATTCTATATACAGTAGGCATGTTTTTATTATCATTTTTTTTCCACTCATTGTAAATACTTTTCAAGTCGTATGCATCACAATTTAGAACAAAACAATGATGTACAGCTATTTACCATGTGCCACATCATAACAATTTTATATACTAAGCATTTGTCAAAAATTAGCACATTCAAACTAACGCAATAAAAAAAATAAAAAAAATAAAAACCATGAAAATAAATATCTATATCAGCTAGGTAATATAAAGAAGGAGATATGCATTATCTCTTTTTCAGAAATAAGCAGATTTAAAAAAGAGTTAATGCTGGAGAGGTAAGTGTCAGACTGACCTTATCCACAGTGTTTGAGAAGCAGTCAAGCCAGTACTCTCGGGCATCGGTGTCCTTGGTAAGGTCAACCATGTCTGGATTGTAGGTGTCGGGGTCAAGTAGCACTGGACAGTGGTCACGAGCATTTACCTTGTCCAGTTCGAGCATATCAAACTGTAGTGACATTAAGATTATCTTCAGCATATAAAACTGTAGTGACATTAAGATTATCTCCAGCGTATAAAACTGTAGTGACAGTAAAATTATCTCCAGCATAAAAAACTGTAGTGATATTAAGATTATCTCCAGCGTATCAAACTGTAGTGACATTAAGATTATCTCCAGCGTAAAAAACTGTAGTGACATTAAGATTATCTCCAGGGTATCAAACTGTGGTGACATTAAGATTATCTCGAGCGTATCAAACTGTAGTGACATTTAGATTATCTCCGGCATATAAAACTGGAGTGACATTAAGATTATTTCCAGCGTATAAAACTGTAGTGACAGTAAGATTATTTCCAGTATATAAAACTGTAGTGACATTAAGATTATCTACAGTGTATAAAACTGTAGTGACATTAAGATTATCTTCAGTATATCAAAATGTAGTGACATTAAGATTATCTCCAGCATATAAAACTGGTGACATTAAGATTGTCTCCAGCATATAAAACTGTAGTGACATTAAGGTTATCTCCAGCATATAAAACTGGAGTGACATTAAGATTATTTCCAGCGTATAAAACTGTAGTGACAGTAAGAGTATCTCCAGCATAAAAAACTGTAGTGATATTAAGATTATCTCCAGCGTATCAAACTGTAGTGACATTTAGATTATCTCCAGCATATAAAACTGTAGTGACATTTAGATTATCTCCAGCATATAAAACTGTAGTGATATTAAAGTTATCTCCAGTATATCAAACTGTAGTGACAGTAAGATTATCTCTGTGGTGACATTAAGGTTATCTCCAGCATATAAAACTGGAGTGACATTAAGATTATTTCCAGCGTATAAAACTGTAGTGACAGTAAGATTGTCTCCAGCATATAAAACTGTAGTGACATTAAGATTATCTCCAGGGTATCAAACTGTGGTGACATTAAGATTATCTCGAGCGTATCAAACTGTAGTGACATTTAGATTAACTCCAGCATATAAAACTGTAGTGACATTAAGATTGTCTCCAGCATATAAAACTGTAGTGATATTAAGGTTATCTCCAGTATATCAAACTGTAGTGACAGTAAGATTATCTCTGTGGTGACATTAAGGTTATCTCCAGCATATAAAACTGTAGTGACATTTAGATTATCTCCAGCATATAAAACTGGAGTGGCATTAAGATTATCTCCAGCGTATAAAACTGTAGTGTCATTAAGATTATCTCCAGCGTTTCAAACTGTGGTGACATTAAGATTATCTCCAGCATATAAAACTGGTGACATTAAGATTGTCTCCAGCATATAAAACTAGTGACATTAAGATTATCTCCAGCATATAAAACTGGTGACATTAAGATTGTCTCCAGCATATAAAACTAGTGACATTAAGATTATCTCCAGCATATAAAACTGTAGTGACAGTAAGATTATCTCCAGCATAAAAAACTGTACTGATATTAAGATTATCTCCAGCGTATAAAACTGTAGTGTCATTAAGATTATCTCCAGCGTTTCAAACTGTGGTGACATTAAGATTATCTCCAGCGTATCAAACAGTGGGGACATTAAGATTATCTCCAGCGTATCAAACTGTAGTGATATTAAGATTATCTCCAGCGTATAAAACTGTAGTGTCATTAAGATTATCTCCAGCGTTTCAAACTGTGGTGACATTAAGATTATCTCCAGCGTATCAAACTGTAGTGACATTAAGATTATCTCCAGCGAATCAAACTGTGGTGACATTAAGATTATCTCCAGCGTATCAAACTGTAGTGACATTAAGATTATCTCCAGTGTATAAAACTGTAGTGACATTAAGATTATCTTCAGTATATCAAAATGTAGTGACATTAAGATTATCTCCAGCATATAAAACTGTAGTGACATTTAGATTAACTCCAGCATATAAAACTGTAGTGACATTAAGATTGTCTCCAGCATATAAAACTGTAGTGACATTAAGGTTATCTCCAGCGTATAAAACTGTGGTGACATTAAGATTATCTCCAGCATATAAAACTGGTGACATTAAGATTGTCTCCAGCATATAAAACTGTAGTGATATTAAAGTTATCTCCAGTATATCAAACTGTAGTGACATTAAGATTATCTCCAGCGTATCAAACTGTGGTGACATTAAGATTATCTCCAGCGTATCAAACTGTAGTGACATTTAGATTATCTCCAGCATATAAAACTGGAGTGACATTAAGATTATCTCCAGCGTATAAAACTGTAGTGACAGTAAGATTATCTCCAGCATAAAAAACTGTAGTGATATTAAGATTATCTCCAGCGTATAAAACTGTAGTGACATTAAGATTATCTCCAGCGTATCAAACTGTAGTGATATTAAGATTATCTCCAGCATATCAAACTGTAGTGACAGTAAGATTATCTCCAGTAAGTGCAATTGTAGTGACATTTAGATTATCTCCAGCATATCAAACTGTAGTGACATTAAGATTATCTCCAGCATATCAAACTGTAGTGATATTAAGATTATCTCCAGTAAATGCAATTGTAGTGACATTTAGATTATCTCCAGCATATCAAACTGTAGTGACAGTAAGATTATCTCCAGCGTATAAAACTGTAGTGACAGTAAGATTATCTCCAGCGTATAAAACTGTAGTGACAGTAAGATCATCTCCAGCATATAAAACTGTAGTGACAGTAAGATTATCTCCAGCATATCAAACTGTAGTGACAGTAAGATTATCTCCAGCGTATAAGACTGTAGTGACATTTAGATTATCTCCAGTATATAAAACTGTAGTGACAGTAAGATTATCTCCAGCATATAAAACCGTAGTGACATTAAGATTATCTCCAGCGTATAAAACTGTAGTGACATTTAGATTATCTCCAGCATATAAAACTGTAGTGATATTAAGATTATCTGCAGCGTATAAAACTGTAGTGACAGTAAGATTATCGCCAGCGTATAAAACTGTAGTGACATTAAGAGTATCTCCAGTATATCAAACTCTAGCGACATTAAGATTATCTCCAGCATATAAAACTGTAGTGACATTAAGATTATCTCCAGTATATCAAACTCAAGCGACATTAAGATTATCTCAAGTAAATCAAACTAAAGCAACATTTAGAATATCTCTGAAGAGAATTTTTCACTTTTGTTTGTCCCATATTTTTTCCAAGATTGTCCCATATTTTTTCCATGATTTCAATTAAGATATTCACAGTATTTAACCTAAAAGTATGCTGTAGTCCATAAACTCACTCTGTTTTCTACTTACAACAAGAAGGATGTTTTTGAGTTTGTTAATCAAATATTTGTGACCCTTTATGTAAGCATACAGTGCAGCTATTAATCAAGTTCAGTATGGCTAAATGTTCAATTTTATTCACAAACCATTTTTTCTGTTGTAATAGAACACAGCATAGTATAAGGATGTTTCTCATTAACTCATTTACCCCTGAAGACACATTTGAACTCTCCCAATTCAAAGGTTGGAATAGTTCATTTTGAAACTTCAGGGGTGAATGAGTTAACTGGTGTTCAATATTTTCAGTCAATGCATATAAAAGGGAGGTAACTAACAGCAACAACAATCATTGGCTATCTGGCATATATTTTTGATTTTTATATCATAAATGTAGACAATGGCCTAGCCAACAGGTTAAATCGTCATTTTAGCTTATACTAGTTTTTATAGTCTCATAATTCTTACTCAAGAATGGACATCAGAAATGGTGAATGGGTATATGTGGTTATTTTAATACAATTTGATGTTTTACATATGTATTCTGATGTGTGACATTTTAATAAAAAGGATTTTAATTTTAATTTTAATAATTAGTTTAGTTGTTCTTCACTCAAGTGTTTTATTTTTCAACCAGAGTTAGACATGAACTCACTGCTTATTGTACCTACCGTACGCGTGGAGCTTATTGTACCTACCGTGGAGCTCCTTGTGCGTTTCCAGTTGACTGAGGAATGCTGGGTACTACTGAGACCAGAGCTGCGGGCATAGTTCTCCCCCCAGGTATAGGACTGGCTTCCTACAAACAAACCATGGTCTCGAATTAGCAAAAGACAAACCATGCAGAAATGTATAGCAACAACAAATTTTGTGTGCCAACAATTTATGTGTTCACAACGCATGTCTTTTCATGATTCTTGAATAATTATGTTGTTTTGGGAGAGAACATAATACATGCACACCAAATACAAATTCAAGCCCGGGAAAACACTATCAATGGAGATCAACCAAGCCAGAGAAAACATTAACAAAGGAGATCAATCAAGCCAGGGAAAACACTATCAATGGAGATAAATCAAGCCAGGGAAAACACTATCAATGGAGATCAATCAAGTCCAGTAACAAACAATTTTGCTTACATCCCATTACAGATTTCTTTCAATATCTCATCAAAGGAAAAATATATATTATTTTCCAAATTTTCTGTTCATGCATATATTGACAATACCTTGCAGTTCAAATTACTTTTTCTCATGATTCATTGAGGTTCATACTCAATCAACCAGAACAGAACAAAACCCTCAGTTCATGAAAAAATAAAATTGTAAGAGCATGAAAACATAATTATTGTGTTTTACCATCCCAGTACAATATCAACATAACACGTACCAGATTCATCGCTTTCTTCTGCACCCCTCAAAAAGGCCCCAATGGCACCAAGGTATCCCTCATGTCGTAAGAACAGGGGTTGAATTTCATCCTGGAATGATCAAGTTGCAGCAGTGAGAGTTATAGAGAGTGACACTTTCTGTTATTAAATGAAATAAATCTCAACTACAATGGAAACATGTAAAGTGGTAAAAATAAATTTGTAGTGAAAAAATAATATAAAGAACATTTACAAAAACAAGGTTCACTGATTTTAAATTAGGATTATATTAGTATCAAACATTCAAAGGTCATATGAACAAAGTTATAATCGTGCCCTTTTATAATCAAGCCTGTTTCCCTGCTATATCTATTAAATCAATTAACATTTCAGAAGCCGAGCCTACTGAGGAATTCTGATACAATATCGATAAAAGCTGTTTTACCTTTATTCAGTATTGGGTTTAAAGGAGAAGTTTCCACTCCTACCAGGACAGGTTAATTTCAGTTTAAGATCTAGGGTATGTCATACTACATACAAAAAATACGCAACTCAGCCATAAACGTAGAAGGTTCCCTCATAATTACAAAAAATACACAACTCAGACATAAACGTAGAAGATTCCCTCATAATTACAAAAAATACACAACTCAGCCATAAACATAGAAGGTTCCCTCATAATTACAAAAAATACACAACTCAGCCATAAACATAGAAGGTTCCCTCAAAATTACAAAAAATACACAACTCAGCCATAAAAGTAGAAGGTTCCCTCAAAATTACAAAAAAACACACAACTCAGGCATAAACGTAGAAGGTTCCCTCATAATTACAAAAAATACACAACTCAGCCATAAACGTAGAAGGTTCCCTCATAATTACAAAAAAACCACAACTCAGGCATAAACGTAGAAGGTTCCCTCATAATTACAAAAAAAACACAACTCAGGCATAAACGTAGAAAGGTTCCCTCATAATTACAAAAAA